>NC_034414.1:9344692-9438494 GCF_002078875.1 Numida meleagris | reverse complement strand
CGTTGGCCGCTGCGTCACGGGCGGGGGCTGCCGGCCGGAGGGAGGGAGAGCGGGAGAGCGAGGGAGGGGGCCTGGGCCGGGGCCGGGCCGTTCGCAGCGGGGCCTCCCCGTGCTCGAGTGCGGTTCGGCAGGCTGGGAGAGGTTTGGTGTTCCTTCACGCGGCGCCTTTATTTTCGCGGCGCGGTGCCTCGGCGCCCGGAGGGAGCAGCGCCGTGCCTCGGCCCCGTGTCTCGGCCCTCTGAGCCGCCACAGCGCTGCACCGTCGGTTACGTGCGGCCTGTCCCTTTAGGAGCCATGTCCTGCTGCCCGCGACAGGAGCTCGGCTCGCGACCTTCCTAGGCATGCCGGTTCTCAGCATCCTGCCCCGGTGCTGTCCACCTTCCAGGCCTCGCAGCCCTGCGTGCCGGTCTGTTGGCCACGTTTCAGGTGACGGTACCTGAGAAGTGGCATGTCCTTACCTAATGCTTCTGTAAGAGCACACATACCTACACGATGCATTTTACCTCTGTGTAAGTGCCCTCACCGTGCAATTTTGGAACGATGGAATGCAACAGAACCACGTTGCTGTGGCTTTTGTCTTTGTATTTCGTGGGTTGTGTCTGAGCCTTCGCGGTGTAAGTAGGCCCGGAGCTTCCCGTCTGAATTGCTGTGGAAGATGGAACTCAGGGATGTGCCCTCAAATAGCACATGGCTGTGTTGGTACCAGATGGCAGCTTAATTGGGCTGTGTGGGATAAATGTTGAAATGGTTTTTCGGAAACGTATTCCAAATTGATTACATAATTTACATAAACTATTCTCAACAAAATAATGAAATAATGTTTCATTCCCTGTATCCTGCTTGTAGAAGAGTCGTTCTGCCGTACGCTATGTGGCTCAAGTAAAGCAAATGCCTCTGCCGGGCTGAAAATGTCCTTAGCCAGAGCATCACTTAGTTCACCCTGCGTCATCATGCAATGTCTGTGCTTGGGCATCATGCTGGGACTCCCTTCCCTCAAAGGAGATAATAGCAATGAATATTCCCCAGCAGTGAGTGCCAGAATTAGCTTTGTAAATTTGTGTTTATCTCTGGACCATCTCAGGTTCAGCAGGTCAAGCTGCCCAGGGGGTGGAGCTGGCAGGAGCACAGGCATGGTGCAGGTGGTGCTGCAGTGCTGGCTCCCAGCTGAGCTACGAGGCCATGAGCTGCCACTGCTGGCTCCGCACCTGCAGTGGGCACACATAGTACAGCCAGGCTGAGGGCCTCCACTACCTCCAGTGCTGTCAGGGCCTCCTCCTGGGTGCCATCTGTACTGGGCTTTCCTTAAAACATGGTGTGTATGTATACTGATCTGTGTGTGTCTGTATAGATACTTGGCCAGAGTGAGTTTAACGAATGTCTGAGAATGGTATCCGGAAACAACAGTGATTCATCAGACATTCTGCCTGTTTTTGAGGACCCTCTGCCTATTTTTGTTTGCACTAGTTATCAGCAAATACTGAAAGGGGTTGGAATGTACCCCCATAATGCACATCACCTGCGTTTGAGGATTTGGGATGGCAGATTACAGGTAGTGCTCAAGCTTATGTCATTTCCTGAAAAAGCTACTTGTCCTGACTCATCCTAAAGAACTTACTGGTGTGCAGAAGGATGGGATGGTGGATCAGTGACCCCACATAGTGGGAGCAGTGCAGCACCTGCCATGAGCTGATCCCTTGGCTGCCCAAATCTGCAGAGCTGTGCTGTGGGAGGTCCTCACTGAGAGGAGCTAATGGACGCCGATCAGAACGGGTTCTGCACTGCTGCTTTGGCCTGGGAGAATACTTCTGAAATGAGTGGCTTTCCTGGTGTCCTTTTCACATCTTTGTAAGTAGATGTCCCTGTTGAAATGAGCAAATATGTCCAAGGTAAGGTCCACTTAATCATAGAACAGGTTAGGTTGGAGGGACCATAAAGATTATCAAGTTCCAACCCCCTGCTATGGGAGAGTCTGCCACCCACTAGATGAGGCTGCCCAGGATCCCATCCAGCCTGGCCTTGAGCACCTCCAGGGATGGGGTATCCACAGCTTCTCTGGGGAGCCTGTGCCAGTGCCTCACCACCCTCTTAAGTAATGATCTCCTTCCTAACATCTAACCTAAATCTCCCCTCTTTTAGTTTAATGCCATTTCCATCTGTCCTGTCACTGCCAGACCATGTAAAAAGTTGGTCCCCCTCCTGCTTGTAAGCTCCCTGCAAGTACTGGAAGGCTGCAGTGAGGTCTCCCCGGAGCCTTCCCTTCTTCAAGCTAAACAAGCCCAACTCCTTGGCAACCTTTCTTCACAGGAGAGGTGCTCCAGCCCTTTGACCATCTTTGTGGCCCTCCTCTGGACCCATTCCATCAACTCTGTATCCTGTGCTGGGGGGCACCAGGCTTGGGCACAATACTCCAGATAGGGCCTCACAACGGTAGAGCGGAGGGGGACAATCCTCTCCCTCTCCCTGCTGCCACCCCTCTGTTGATGCAGCCCAGGATACTATTGGCCTTCTGGGCTGCAGGAGCACACTGCTGGGTCATGTTCAGTTTTTTTGTCCATTGGCACCCCTAAGTCCTCTTCTGCAGGGCTGCTCTCAAGGTGTTCTTCTCCCAGTCTGTAATCATATCTGGGTTTGCCTCGACCCAGGTGCATCGCCTTGCATTTGGCCTTGTTAAACCTCATTAGGTTCTTGCAGGCCTGCTTTTCGAGCCTGTCCAGGTCCCTTTGGATGGCAAAAGTTAGCATTTACTAACTTTGGAGTGTTGTTACAGACTTAGTGTAATCGCCTTTTAAAATGTGTGAGCTTTTGTTTTAAAATAAAGCTATAATGAAGACAGCTTTGAGCTGTTTTTCTTCCTTTACAGCGCAATCGGAATTCCATTAGAGTTCAGGTTATTGATCATTCCTTGCTGTCGCATGTAAGCCATCACCTTAGAGTTTTGGGTTAATACGTGCTCCCCAAGGGTGGAGTCTTTAAGAAATGCTGTCATTAAGTTTTTGAGGATTCTTCAGTTGGCACGTGTCAAACTGTTTTCCAAGTGATAGGGCTCAGCTAAATGTGGGTGAGTTTTCACACACAGCAAAAGGCACATTCCTGATAATCTGAGAAATTCTTTAAGTTTCAGGTGTTGCAATGGACAGAATACAAATAGTCAAGAGGCAGAACCGATGTTTAGTATTGTAGTTTGGTGATTTTGTTACTCTTTTGCTCTCTGCATTGTGACTCTTGCCCTCTTCCTTGATCACCCCTGATTTCTGCTTCTCACACCATCTTTAGCTGCTGCCTCCGACGCGTGTATGTAGATACCATAGCATCCCAGCTAACTTGTGTTTGCCATTGGCTTTTCTTCCTGGATTGTCACCTTGCTTCCATTTTTCTCCAGCTCGACAGCGTGCTTTCTGCTTTCCACACCAACAGGTGGTCAGTTTTTCTCCTCTTCTGTTCTCCAAGAAAATAGGTGAGCCTGATAAAGACACGTGACATGGGTAACCTGTCCTTGTGCCACAAGGGCTCCTGAAAGGCTGAAGGACACTTCCAGGTCCGTAAAGTGGATCACGATCCTAACGGATGGGTTTTCTTCTGAAGTTGAGAATTCCATTCTGAGATGCAGGTTTCTGTAAATAGAAATGCGCGTAGGTATTCTCCTGAGGATGGAGTGAGGAGTCAGAGGGAGTTCCTGCTCCACAAACATCGATCGAAACTGCAGCTAATGTGTCATGGCTAACGCTGGTACATCTGCAGCTGTTACTAATTAACTCACATCCACATACCCCCATCAAAATTCCTCATTTTGGTAGCAGTCTCAGCAGGTTTGGAGGATTTGAGTGGATGGTGACCAACAAGCTTTCCTGACTCTAGGCCTAACTTAGTTTCTGAACACGCACGTCATTACTGTCCCAATGCAGCGGTGCTTTCAGTGACATTTAGTTTGCTGTTTGATACAGACTCTGGTCTGAGCCAGAGCCTGCAGCCGCGCTGGTCACTGGGGGTTACCCACGGCAGAGCTGCGATGTAGTGCTGCCACTCCAGGGAGGTGGGAGTGTTGCACTTCTTTCTGCAGGGGAGCTGTTTGTCCCACAGCTGCCGCATGCGTTGAGTGTTGTGTCACTGCTGCCGCTGGGTAGGCTGGTGGAAAGACTCCGACCCACTCTGACTAACCGGTCATTTCTTTTCTGATGTGTTCAGGCAGCAGACGAAGCAAGCACTCAGAACTGACCGCACAGTGACAGGAAAAGAACTGCCGGAACGTGAACGAATTACACAAAGTTATGTGTTCTTACTGCTCACGTGGAGCTGTGCGTTGTTACGGCAGTGGTAGAATTGTGTGCACGCGTTGTTTGTGAAGGGATTAAATTCTGGCGGTGAATGAGTCTTCTTTCAAGAGCTGCATTACCGTTGAGACAGCGCATCTCTGGTGGAACAGGGGGGGTTGAAGTACTGCAAAAAGAGTGAAGCGGAGCCTCGGGTGGGACTGTGAGCCTTTGCTCTGGGCGACACGCGTCTCTGTGGCTTAGCGGTGCTGCCATGCAGAGCGCAGGCATCGTGCTCATGCACTTGGCACTGCTGTCGGGATGGATTAGGTTCTTCTCGGCCGGGGGTGGAATGCTTCCTGCCGTCTAGAAAACACTGGTATAGTTTGCTATTAAACTGCGTGTCTTACACCTCTTTAGTGGGCAGACTGGCTGAATCCAGCTGTTAGCAGTGTCTTCAGCAGAGGTTTTGTTCTTTGTTTCAGCCTTGTTTCCATCCTGTACGGTGGGTGATTGATTTAATGTGGAAATGGCTGCTTAATTATTTCCCGGTTCCCTTTGTGAGAACAGGAAAAAAATACAGGAAGCAAAGATGATAGTACAAAGCACCAAGAAATTAAGAAATGCCTGACATCAAGTAGCTTTTCTTATATGTTATAAAAATCAAGCTGACCAATTATAGCATGAAATCAACGTTTCGGTGCAACAGTACTACGCTGAAAGAGGCAAAAGCTGTTGAAGGAGAAAGAAATCCATGTCTCATCTCTTGAGCAAAGCGTGAACAGGATCTAGATGTGATTTCTGACCCTCCAGATTTCCAGAGTAATACTGGGAAGGACTGTCATACTGGTACAGCTGGGAACAGAAGGAAGGTTTGTGAGAGCCTTCATTTTGCCACGTCTGTATTTCTGACCTTAGCACTGCCCGATGCCTTCATGCAGCTAGTGAGCTAACCCTCAGCCCCCTAACGCACAGCGTTTCTGGGCAGCTCTGTTTTTCAATCCAGACCCACCGGTTTTTGCCCTGAGGTCCAGCAGGCTGCAGTGCTTGTTAGTTATCAGTTCAAGTGCATTGAACCAGAACGCTAATCATAGGTAGTAATTTTGGTTTTTCACAAACGCTTATTAATCAGACTCCTCTGGGGAAATGACTGCGCTGATACTGGCAGTCGTATCAGTTCTTAAGGGCCCTAGTGCATCCAGAACTGAGCTTGGGATCCAGCTTTATCAAACAGAGGGATGCAGTTTCCTAAAATTCCTTAACGAGATATTAACAGGTATGGGGTTGTGTTGTTTGCTGCTTCGCTTTTCTAGGTTGGCTATCGTCTGCTGCTTTTATAAGTGTTATGAAATTACAGTGGTTTTGCACATCATTAGAAGTGTATTAAAAATAAAAGTGACGTTTATTTTTAAATCAAATAGATGGATGTTATTTCAAACTTCTCAGTGCTGTCTGTGCGGCGAGGGTGAGCAATCACAGGGTTACCTCATGTCTGGAGCAGCCTTTTTCCTGTCTGTCTTTCACGGTTCTTTCCCTTGGCACTGCTCAGTCTGTCTTCTCTCTCCTTGCGTTTTGTAACCCTAACTTTTTCTCCTTGGCTGCTGTTAAAGACTTCATTCCCTTTCACGTTACTGATGCCTTAAGCGTCATCCTTTTTTATTTTCCTCTCTTAGGAATTTCTGCTGCTGCCACTACAGTTCTGTTTCTTTGCCCAACGATACAATCTTATTGTAATTCTGTCAATGCCAAATTCCAGTTTTTGTTTTCCGGCTGTTATTTGCCACATTCTCGGCTACGTAGGGTCTTGGTCTCCTCATGCTGTCTTCAGCTGCCTGACTTCCCACTCCTCCAAACCCAATTTCTGCTGCATGGCACCATGCCCTCTACCAGTGTCTGCTTTTCTTTCAGTTGCCTCCATCCCACCTGCTGCTTCCTAGTTGCTCCATTCCCGATTTTCAGCCGAGACTCCTGTTTTCAGCTGTCATAAAGAGCTTACATAAAAACTTCTCTTTTAGCATGGCATCTTTTCTCCAAAACAGGTGACAGCACTCAGAAGAAGATGTCTGGTAATGTGAACGTTAGTGGGGGAAGGAATACAGCGTTAGTTACAGGAGCCCTCTAACAGGCAGCTTCTTGAGGGCTTCATGAGAAATCCTTCCCCCCTTGGCTCCGTGTTTCTGAGTGTTAAGAACTTAGTGTATTAGAGCGTATGGTTTTCCCTGTTTGGAGGATTTCAGATATATATAAGCATATATTTAAAAAAAAAAAAATTAATAAAACTTTGTGTACCCTGGTGGGTGGCATGTTTCACATTTCTGGTACAGCTTTCATCAGCAGCACACTGAACAAGCTGCCTTCCCTCTGTGCTTGACAGTGCGAGACTTGTTTCAGCATCGCTTCTTGTGACCGCCTTCTGCTTCCTCCTGTTTTCGGTGCAAGGGGTTTCAGCTTCAGCCATTTTCTGTCTCAGGCTGATTTTTCTCTGGGTAGTGTTTTGGCTGTCTTAAAAAGGTAAGATCCTGTCTGCATGAATGCCACAGGAATATTCTGGTGACCGATCGTGTCAGGAATGCAGTGTGTATTACAGTCCTTTAGAAAATCTTCCCAAATGCATTGATACGTGCCTTTCAAAACTGCAACTTGCACGTGGTCTGTGAAGATTTGCAGCGGCTCACAGAATTGAGTCCTACGTTTTCAGTTCAGCGAGTACCTCGTGACCGAGGCTGTATGTGTGTCTTCCTGTAGGACAGCTTTTGAGATGAACTGGAAAGCATCGATCTTGTTTAGTGAGTGCACGGGTTCCAGGCCAGGGCTTGTGTGTTTTCCTAAAAATGGCTGCTTTCAACTGCTTTTTAACTAGAGGTGTGGGATTTGAAGTTGATAAAGGAAGTCTTTCTCTTCCAGGTTCTTGTGGACAAAATTCCTGGCAGACAGGAGGTTGAGGTGGCTTAGGGGGAGAAGCTGGTGTGATTTGGAGTGGAAGAAGGGTGAAGACATTTGCTGGAAGCTGGGAAGAGGTCATCATATAAGCCAGTTAGCCGAAAGGAGAGGGAGCTGAGTGAATAAAGGAGCTGAGGTAAGGGAAGAGACTTCAGTTTGATCAAAGCACACTGGCTTCCAAACGAACAAAAGCTGTGAATGAATAAAAACATGATAGGAAGTGATACTTCCATGGTCAGTGATGTACCAATGGCACGGTGATGTTCTAAAAGTACGCAGTACCAAAATAATTAGATTACTGGAAACTCAGAGCAGTCTGACTTGGAAGTTCTCTAGGTACAGAAGTTACCTGAACCAGTCCCTGCTCCACGTGGGTCTTTTGAACCAAGTTGCCCAGGGCTCTGTCACATCATCTTCAGCACCTGCAAGGATGGAGAGTCCATAACCTTTCTTGGCAATCTGCTCC
The DNA here is from genome assembly GCF_002078875.1 of Numida meleagris. NCBI lineage: Eukaryota > Metazoa > Chordata > Aves > Galliformes > Numididae > Numida > Numida meleagris. Next base: position 9,430,841 of record NC_034414.1, on the reverse strand, counting down.
AGTAGTTGACTATTCTAGTTGAACAAAGAAACAAACAAAACAAACACAGAAGGTAAAACAAAAAGATAATGGTGCTGTGGCGGCAATATCTACACAACAGTATCTCTGAGGTATCCTGACCCATTTCTCTACAATGTTAACCAGCTTTACATTTCCCTTTATTCCCTGCCCATGCTCCTCCTCAGACCTCATAGTGCTGCTTGCTTAGCCTGTCTTCGCTGCTGAGGTGCGAGAAGGGACCCTCAGAGTGAGCAGTGTGTCCTTTAGCTTGAGGGTGTTCCTCCCTCCACAGATTTTGAGTTACATTGGTGACAGGGGTGGGATGAAGAGAAACATGCTGGAAGTTTGGTACTGCGGCAGGGTCATGTGAAGAAGGGAACTGGTACTTTGAGGAGAAGGGATGGAGTTGAGGTGAGTTAATGGGAGAGCGGAGGATTGGGAGGAGGTTAGATTGGAAGGGATGTTTCGAAAGGAGTCAATTGAGGAAAAGTAGCAACGTGGTTATCTGCATTAAATTTATTTATTTATTACAAAATAGCCATTGAGCCTTCAAACAGTGTGTTCTACTAAGGCTCTTGTGGGACTTTGCTTCCTCTGTCCTTCCCCAGAGTTATGAGAACAGGCATAAACTCTGAAGGAAGGTCCTTCTATTTTAAAGGTGGATTGTATACTAACGATGCCGAGGGCTTCTTAAAAGATACTTTGCTAGGAGGGGGAATTCTCTACAGTAAAACCCAAATGAGAGGCCTTTGAAGTTCAGTCTCTGCTAGAATGATTTCAGAACACGGTCTCAAAGAGTCTGTGCAGCCTTTCTTCTCTGATGTGTGAAGCAGTCTAGATGATTTACAGTCTGCTTCCACGAGGTGTCCTGAAAATTGAGTGAATGGGAAGCACTGTCAATACAGAACACTGTTAGCAGTTAAGAGGGCAAATAAACTTTGCTCTCTACTAGCATCCGATACCGTAATTAGACTTTCTACGAGCTGGTAGTACCTCCAGAGAAGCAGTCTCAGCAAACTGGTCTGGGGTAAAATGTTTTAAAGTTTATTTATTTATTTTGCAGGTTTGTTTGTTCATTTTAACTGTGTGCATTTTCTGTTCTTAATCACCACACAGTACTTGAACGCTGAAGAAAGGGCTGCTTCCTTGCAGTGCTTGCTTAAGCCAGTCCTGTAGCTCTACATGGTCTCCCATTTGTGGTTTATGAGCGAAATGCTTTCTAGGTGAGAGTTTTGTCCCTATTTTAGGAGAGAGGGTGTCTCTGGGGAATAGGGAGCAAAGCTACTCATCTAAAGCCACTAACTTGGAGATGGGAGAGCGGCTCCTGCTGCCGTGCTGGAAAATAGAAACTGGTTCAAAGTCACTTGGATCTATTTGGAAAATGTGACTCTTTGACTACTGAATAGATGTGCCAAACCTTATAAATGCTGCGTGCGTCCTGCAGGCCTAAGACCTAAGTGGTCTACTTTGCTTTCATTGTTCCTTAGTTCTGACTTACAAGTGTAAGTGTCTCCGTGGTTTTTGAGCCCACTCATGAGTTGCTTTTCAAAGGCAGATTTTCAGATTGTAGAAGAAAAAACAGCTATTTAGACATTTAATGAGAAGTAAATTTGAAATCCTGGATTATTCTCCTTGACCTCGAATTACAAAACAGCATGTCATAGAACATGGTAAGATTAGGAGTCTTGCTTGTTTATCTATACCCTTTTTTGAGATTATCTAACTACCACTTATTGTGAGGAAAAACTTGACTAAATACATTCGGGGAAAAAAAGAAAATGCTTTAATGCTGTGTAGCCTACATTGCAATTTCATGTGTTTTTTTCGTTCATCCACCTCTTTGTATGTGACACATTTTTTTCTGAGGTGAAAGCCAAGATCTGAGTTAGTAGGATGCAGTGCTGTGAATTTACTTTTTAGCTTCCTTACCCAGTAATACCGAAAATTAGTAGCATCCTTTCAAATTCAATAGACATCTTAATATTCCATGCAGAAGCATGCCTGGGTAAAAAATAGATATCCAGAGGAATGACCGGTTCTGTGAGATATGTACAGAGTTGTGCCTGTCACTTAGCAATCACTATCTTGTTATTAACACATTTTGTTGTGAGATCATTTATTACTTTAGATATGTATCCTCCCATGTATATACATATAGATATATGATATAAATCTTCCTGGGAAGCTTAATGAAATAGTTGGACCATTTGGATTTACTAATCAAGTGTGTGTTTCACCAGTGTGTGATCCTGAACTTCTTGCTGGCACTGGAGACGTTCGTGCAGTGAAAGCCCTGCTGTTGTTATGGGTGACCATGAGTGAATCATCAGCTTCATTTTAATTCTGGGGACAAAAAGGTATCATTATTTGTACCATCATTGACACAGTTTTTCTTTGTATGTGTTGTGGCTTAACCCAGCAGGTGGCTGAGTACCACACATTTGTTTGCTCTCTCTCTCCTTCCCAATGGAATGGGGGAGAGGGTCAGAAAAAAAAAGGTGGAACTTGTGGCTTGATATGAAACTATTTACTAAGATAGAGAAAAGGAAAAGGATAATTGTTATGACTATATATATATATATATATATATAAATGCATATAGTAAGTGATGCACAAGCAATTGCTCACCATCTCCTGACCGATGCCCAGCTAGCCCCTGAGCAGCAAAAGAGAATGAGGTGAACTCCCATCCCCTTCAAAACTCCTTCTGGCTGACGTCATATGGTGTGGAATATCCCTTTGGACAGTTTAAATCACCCGTCCTTATTCTGTTCCCTCCCAGCAACTTGGGCCCTTCTCTGAGAATTGCCTCAGCTCTGTACAATGTTGCATAGCAGCAGCTATAAACATCACTGTGTTAACAACATTGTTTTTCTCCTGGAACCAAATCATAGCATTATACCAGACACTCTGAAGAAAATAATTCCATCCCAGCTGAAATAAAGACAATATGTTGGTTGAAGTTCAATTTGCTAACTGCTACCAGAAGTTCTTAATAGCTTAATTAATTGAGATAGCAATACTTAACTATTTCAAATTACTTTTTTTTTTTTCATGGAAGTACTTTACAGCTGTCTCATTCATTCATTGCATCATCTGTGTGTGGAAGGTAACAAAAAATGTTTGTAGCGGTTGCGTGACAATCCAATTAATCTTGGATTGCATTTAACTAGTTCTGGTTCTGTATTTAGGTTTTGTACTAATGCCCTGTGAATGCTTTCTTTTTAGGCAGACAATGTTACTAGCTCAGATAAACCGAGACTCTCAGGGAATGACTGAATTTTCTGGAGGAGGAATGGAGGCCCAGCATGTGACTCTCTGTCTAACAGAAGCTGTAGCCGTGCAAGGTGAACATTCAGTTGAAGTAACTCTATGATACTGTGTCTTTTCTGGTAGAAGTTCAGATAAAACTCTAAAACTTAAACAGTGTATTCTAAATGAAGAATGTAACACAAATCAGCAAATTATTCTTAGTTAGCTGAGATTAAGTTCAATGATTTAATTGAGTGATCTCTTGATTAAGTTAATAGGAGTATAAACGTGTCAAAATAGATACTCCAAAATCTGGCTTAATTCTCACGATGGTTTTACTGTTTTATACTTTGTAACTTCAGTATTCGCCTAAGTAAATTTTAAGCTCGTTAAATTTTAAAATAGGTTGGTGATTTAGGATTGGTTTAAATGTGATGTTTTCTGACAGCTTTGGTATGATTTACACTGTTAAAACCTTTTTCCTAAGTACTGCAGTCTAAATAGATTTGCATATATTAATGGTAGGTAATAGTGTACAAAAAAAAATTATTGATACAAATAGATATCATTATTTCATTGTTGGGACTCTGACTTAATTATTTTTCCTAAAATGCAAACTTTGCAGTCAGTTTTCTAGTAAGGGCGAATAACATTGTAGCTGCCTTGTTAATAGAGCAAGGTCTTGAATGTGTGACCACAGTGTATCTTCAAGGTTGAAAACCCAGAAAAGCTACTAGTATTCCTAAAATCATTGTGTTGTAAGGGGTGTCATCATTTTTGGAGGTGCTTAACTGGCGATTTTTTAAGTTTGATGCTGGTAATAGTGAATGTGCATTTTTTTCCTTACTAGATGGTGACAACTTAGAAAACATGGAAGGTGTAAGCTTGCAAGCAGTTACCCTTGCTGATGGCTCCACTGCGTACATACAGCACAATTCTAAAGGTGGGTAAATGACTGGAAGTTGATTTGTATCGACACTGTATTCCTTTCTTTAACCCTGTCTTGGGTTGTAAACCCCTTCGGATAGTAAAACTGGGGAAATCTTCACAGTGTTTTCAAAGCTGTACTCCCAGTTGGGGTGTTGCAGTAATAATATCGTATAAATATTTATTTCCAGTACTAATAAGGTGCAGGTATCAAATGCAGAACATGAGTCAAACACAGAAGCAAGATTCTCTTTATGCTTTGAACCCAAATATCAACATTCTGCCTAGTGGATAGGTAATAAAATGTACTGTTCTGTGTTCAGTATATTTACTTCAACCATCATGCCTCTTACTATTTTTTATCCTAGAATTTTAAAACCACTGTTTCTTAACCCCTTACTGTGCTTCAGCTTTACCAAACAGTGTATGTCTGTGATATTTTACTGATATCCTGTCTGATACAGGAGATATCTGCTGTGTGTTTAAAGCAGGTTGTGTCACACTGCTAGATTCTTTACAAGTTCTTTGTGTATTTCAGATGGGAAATTAATGGATGGCCAAGTGATTCAACTAGAAGATGGTTCTGCAGCCTATGTTCAACATGTACCCATGAGTAAAAGTAGTAAGTGTAATAATACAAGAAATATATTTTAAAATATTTTATTACTGATAAATACCAATATTAACTAATTAATACTCATTAAAAAAAAAAGCTTGATTTCTTCTTTTTGTTTTGCAAAGAGTCTTGAAGAGAGAATTTTTCTAACTAATGGATTTTTCAAATTCTTGTCGAAGCATTGTAAGTCTTTCTTCTAAACAGGGGACAGCTTGCGCCTGGAGGATGGACAAGCAGTTCAGCTGGAGGACGGAACTACAGCATTCATTCATCACACCTCCAAAGGTAAATGGGTTTTGAATAGTGATTTATTATTTTAGTTCAACGGAACTTCAGTAGTACGAAACGTGATACTGTGCTTATACAATTACGTAATTTTGTGTGATTCCCGTTGTAGTTTATTTGTTACTTCTGCTTAGTGGCATCTAGAAATTACTGAAATTAGTCTGATTCAATTATTTAATAGGACCTCATATAGTGCTTATAAACAGAATAAAAAAGACCAAAAACTGTGTATTTATTTTTAAAGCCCTGGATCTCAATAAAGTAAGTAAATCCTGTATTAGTAGAACAAGTGAGCACTTGTATCAGTTTCAGCTATAAAGACATGTAGAATTGAGAAGAGAAGGCAGGTAAGAATGAATCAGTCAATCCCCCTTGAACTAAAGGATGTAGAGACATGACTTACATTTCAAAGATCATTTCTTGAGGATTTTGTCTGTAAGTAGTAGGGCTGAAAATGTGACGACTGACGGTCAAGAATGCAAACATTCATTTTAAATTATAACCTATAATTCTGCAGAAGCTGATTATTCTTGTCTTGGAAGCAACCCTACTTCTTTTTCAAAAGTGAACAAGTAGATATTTTAGTAAGCTAATGTGACAAAAATTACATTCTGCTGCCAGCAACATTAGGAGGAGTTTCTTTTGCATATATTTTTGTATGATTCTGTTCTTAAAATGATCAGATCCATAAATTCTAAAATCCGATGTGTATGTGTTACACATTTTTATTTTATTATGAGTGGATAATGATTTGAAAGAATGTTTTTGGTTGTGGTTTCCTTTTTAAGCAGAGCTAGACCAATGTAGAATTGGTTTTGCACTTCTGTGAGCGTGCAGAAGTAAAAGATGTAGATGGTGTTGTCTTGAAAAGAAAGTTCCACTGTTATTCACAGTGGTATTTTAATTGGTTATATTCTTCATAATTATCAGACATATATACGTCTTTTGGAGACATTTCCTAAGCAGCAGTAGTTTCTTACCTACAGACGTTGCTATTCCTTTTCGTTCATCTCAGACAGTTACGATCAGAGTGCATTACAAGCAGTCCAGCTGGAGGATGGAACTACTGCCTACATTCACCACGCGGTGCAAATGCCACAGTCAGATACCATTTTAGCCATTCAAGCTGATGGCACAGTGGCTGGTCTTCATACAGGAGATGCTGCCATTGACCCGGATACCATCACTGCTTTGGAGCAATATGCAGCTAAGGTATGCTGAAAGACATTTCATCTATCTAAAATGTTTTAATGTCGTATCACATGATACTTGACAGCAAAAGCCCATCGTGATCTAAGAAATAAAATGATAAGAGAGACTTCAGACTCTTCTAAGAGAGAACACCAAATTGCCACGACAGTGCCTCACTGTTATGGGTAGCTCCAGTGTGTCCAGTTGCATAAAGAAAACAAGAAATTGAACACCAAAATGATGTGGACTCAAGCTGATGTGCAAAGTGATTTAGACAAGTAAATAACTATTTTCTGTAAAACACATAACATTAGAGAGGAACCTCTTGGGAGGACATAACTTTGTCCTTTTATCCAAACTAAATTATTCTTACCAGAGACCGTTGCTGATTTTTTTTTTCCTTGCATTGAGAAGAGTAGGGCCTGATATGTTCAGCAAGGATAGTACATGATAGTAAAGTGTAAAAAACACATTAGACAGCTAACGAGTTTGGAGAAAGCTTCTCTGATCCATACTTTTAATAATAAAAATGTAACGTGAGACTAAAAATTCACGTTCTCCACTTCAATGGACTTCTGTAAAGCATGGTTTAACTATACGAGTGAACAGTGCAACTTTCATGACTAAATAGTTTCCGAGTGTCCTGATTCCTGGATGGTTACCATCAGTGCTTGTATTGGTTTGGAAAGGAGTTGAATTAGTTTCATAATTTGTTCTCGAGCGTTACTGGGAATTGTCAGATTCTGGGAGAAAGCCAGTTAGGATGATTAAATGGCAAATACACCATTCTTTCCATTATGTTTGTGTGTTCTGTAATTGAAGAAAACATAAGAAAGCCAGTCAGATTGTGTTACATTGAGCTATTCCTTAACATTTCATAAAGTAAAAGGGTAATTCAAGGTTAACTGTGCTGTAGCGACAGGCATTTATGCATTGCCTAGCTGTTATTTCATTTAGGTTTCAATCAATCTTAACTTTGTCCTTTTTAGTAAGGAGCTGTATTAATACTAATTTGTTATAAGAGTATATTTCTGTTTTGTGGAGAAGAAATAGAAGAAAAGAAAATATATTTGCTTTTTGTCCTGTTTATCTCAACATGTGTTTTTGAATTCTGTAATGTGAATTTGCATTCTGAAGTGTACTTGTGTATGCCTAGGAAAAACCCTACTTGTTTTCTTAAAGCTTTCATCTCAGCCTTATCCTGAAACATACTGCTAGGACTTCTCAAGGAAAGTCAGTAAAAGTGAATTTCCAAGTAGTGCATCTGCATTATGTACAAAAGCAAGTAATAGCTGAATTGTTACACCCCTGTTTTTCTCTTAAAAGGAGAAATGCGGTTTTATGATTCTACTCCGTGCCCATGTAGACTTCATAATAAGGCAATGTATATTTTTAATAGCAGATGGTTTAGGACATTGAAAGAGGTACAGGAAGGGGCAACAATGATGACCAAACAAATGAAATATATGAGGTAAGGATATGAGAGAATTTTATACGATTTTAAGTGGCACAGAGTAGTGACTTGTCATTGTCTTTACCAGTATCAGAACTGGGAAGCATCAGATAAAACTCTCAGGTCACGAGTTCAATGACAATAAGGAAAGGATACTTTTTCTAACAGCACAAAGTTAAGCTGTGGCACTACATAGAGAATACTGCACATACTAATTATGTCCCTAGATTCAAAGGGTAATTAGACAAATTCATGGAAGAAAAATGTATCCGAGGCTATCACGCAGAAATATGATTTCTAGCTCAGGAAGTTCCTAAGCCACAAATTGCTTGGAGGTTGGGAGGATGTTTCTGGAAATGCGTCACTAAAAGAGGACTGCAGAGAAGCTCACTGGAGTTGGTGGGGCATATTCATTTTTCATCATCTCTTCCTTCTCTTTTAGGCATAGTACCATTTCCAGCATGTCTTGCAGAGCGCATGTAAAGATTGATTGGAATCCTCTTAATTTTAGGCTTAGTCAGTGCCACCTTCCTCTCAAAGCAACCATGAAAAAATAGATTATTGCTCTCAGTCTGCAAAAAGTCAGAGGATATGTAGAGGAATTGCAAAGAGGAATTGTGACTAGATTTAGGGGCACCAATCGCAGTCTTGAGTGTAAGAGGGTATTGTGAACGTGAGTGCTTAACACAGAGGCAGTTACCAAAGTGGGAAACTTTGTAAAGTATACTTTAAATTAGTGGTTTTTACTGCAGTGACTAATGAGTCACTGTTCTATGAGTTAATGCATTTGAGAGAGTATTAAGTAATCATTTCAAATATTCTAGGTTCCTTGGAAAGCAGAGATACCTTTCTCTTCCTATAAATTGTAGTTTAAAATAAACCTTAGGAGCAATAGACAAGTCCTTGCTTGGCTGTTGTAGTTTTACTGTTTTGAACTCAGAAGTGACACGTTGTCTGGTTACTTTGATTCTAAAGGAGCCGTGCTGTTTGAAACAAGTGAACTCTGCTTAACAAAGAGCGAGAGATAGTTTTGTATTATAAAAAAAAAAAAAAAAGTAAAAGTTTATTATTTTCTCTCGGAACTCAGTATTGTAAATTTTTAATAATTTAATATACTTTCCTCAGTTTTTTTCATTTAGCACATTCAATTCTTACAGTCTTCTTGATGTCATTTTAAGGCAATCTTGAGATGCTTATCTTACCTATTGTATAAGGCAGGTGCTGCAAGCGTTGATTTTCATGTAAACTAATGTATTGTAGGACAACCAGGTTTCAAGAGGGAGCTAGAGAGCTATGAAGGAATAAGCCCTCAGGAACTGTCTGTATAAGTCTGTCTTTCAGATGAATAAAAATAACTTGTAAATGTTTTTCCCATATCAACTTCCTTTTTCAGGTGTCTATTGATGGAAATGACAGTGTTAGTAGCACGGGAATGATAGGCGAAAATGAACAAGAAAAAAAAATGCAGGTATGTAGCGCAATACAAAATAACTGTGTGCATCTATTTCTTCGGTCTTCTCTGTGGCTAGCAACATCCACAGGTAGCCCCGTGTAGCTGTGAACTAGGGTTAGCTGTCACCTTTGTGGAATTTTAGACCTCAAAATGATGCAGTTAGGTCTTATTTCTCATTTTGCCCAAGATCTATTCACATGATATTAGAAACATCTTCAAATACTTAACTGGTTTATGCTTTATTGTTCTGCTTTATTTTTCTTTTAAAAGACAGTTAAAGATTGTTAAGTTTCTAAGACTTTCAGACTGACTCTTTAATGTGAGCATTTCATCGGTGAGGGGAGAGAAATATTTTAGAAGTTTTTCCAGAGAATGAGCTCAGTTTTTGTAGTCCTCAAACCAATTGTTGCTGAATCAATTAATGAATTTTCTTCCCCCCAAAATTAATTCCAGACATAATGCATCCGATTGTTCTCTGGTGCTTTAATTTCATCCCACTCGATCCTTTTGAGTCCCTTACTTTTACTTTAGGTTTTGTAAGTAGTAGATGAGACTGCTTCAAGTGAACCCATAAAGAAGCAGAAAAATAATTCCAGTTCATTTTCTGCAGTTGTGTTGTTATTATGTAGAAATATAGCAGACTTATTGAGGTGAAGGTACTAACTTAAAAGTTTTAAGGGTAATAGAAAATACAGGTAAAAATTATGAAGTGTCAAGCCTTTTTTATTTTAACCAGGGATCTGTAAAATCATAATTAGGAACAACAACAATTAATAATAAAACCCTGTGCCCTCACATGTTCGCATGACGGGTTCCGAAATGGCCAAGTCATTGCACTGAGAAACATTTGGTCATCAAAGCATCAGTGTTCTTCCTTTTTGTTTAATTTCAGAGGTGGTGAAGTAGATGAGGATGGAAAAATATCTTCTGAGGTAAAATATGTTACAATGCCTGTGAAAGAGGGAATGATAGGCTCACCTCTGACAGTGACATGAAAATCCTTTCTTCTTATTACTTTTTTTTTAAAGTTAAGTCCCACAATATTTGAAACCAGTGACAGTCCACAGTTGTCTGAATGGCATGATTGTGAAAGGAAAGAAGAGCTAATTTAGACGTTATCAGTAGCATTAAAATATATTCCATAAATTTAAATCAAGAACTTCTGGAGTTTTGTACAGTCGTAGAGTGGAATAGGAATACAACTCTTATCAAAATGCAAAATTCAAGGAGGTGTAGAATAAGATTTTGTTTGGCTTTAACTAGAAGTAAAAACCTATTAAACAAAGTAAGCTGTTACCAATATCCAGTTACATGTTTATTTCAGCCTCAACCCCAAACAAAGTGAATCTGAAGGTTGCTTTATCTTGCACCTCATATGGCAACACATATGGCTGTATGGAAGTCTGCTGATCTTGTAGAACATTACGTGTTCCAAATAAATAACAGAAAAAGATCTGATACTTCAAAGGGTATTAGGGCTTAGTCTCAAATTGTGTCACCCCCTAGTAAGGTGACTTCATTTGGCCGATCAAATAAGCGAAGGTCCCAGAGCTATTGGTTGTTTTTGAAAATATTTTCTGTGATTATTTCTTGGTGTGATTAAGTACCTACTTGTAACTCATTTAGAAATAACGTATTACTTAAGATATTTTATCTAAACTTGAATCTATTTCATTAAATAAGTGTATGTTTATAAATTCCTCATAAAAAGACCAAAGTAACTCAAGAACAGAGCAGATGTTATGCTGCTGAGTAGTCATTCAAACTGTTTGTGTATGGTTAAGGTTTTCACCAAAGGAAAAAAAAAAAAAAGCATAAAACCTCTTTGTGATTTGTACACACGAGAACAAAAGCCTTTGTGTGACCAAAAGGATATCATGCATTATTTCTTTTCAAATCTCTCCTACCCATCTGTTCATAAGAAAAGCAGAATCATATGACTGGTTTGTGTGCATATGATATAAAAATCTTATCTGAGATCTTAGCTGCCTTTGTTGTTCCCTTCTGTTACCTGTCTGAGCTAAGTTAGGATGCATTTGTGATTACTTTCAAAATTAAGAGTTTCTGAGTTTTTGTCTGTTTAATTGGAGGACACCATTTCTCCGGAAGTGTCAAATTATTGTAAAGATACTTTTATAATAATTTTACATCTTTATATAAAGTATAAAAATATTATATATGTTATATAAATATATGTATTTAGATATGTACGTTCTTTTGATTTTGTACCCAGCATCTGAATTCTTTAGTTTCCTTAGAGAGCATTACCTTCTAAGACCAGTAATTTTAATACTATGCATATCCTTGAATTCTAATACTAACTGAATTCTTAATAGTTTTCAAGTCATACCAACTAACGTATTGTGAAGAAATGCACGCTTCTACAAACAGTTATTTGAACAAACAAATACTGATGGTTTTCAAATGTTTTTTTTTTTCCTTAGTGTTCTGTTTGTTTTATTTTTTTCTACTTCTTTATATCAGTATTCATACTGATAACATGTCTGGTTGTTTCCTTATGGATACTAGAAATAGCACGTTGATTATAGAATTGTTTTTATTTTCTTTTAGACTTCGGCACATTTCAGTTTTATAATAGATCTTAGCGAATACATACGTATCATTATATGCTGAAACAGGAAATAAATGGTAGCAGGTTTACTGACAGGAACAAAAAGGAGAGGCCTACGTGGATGAACAAAGAGCTTCTCACTTATTTCAACTATAAAAAGGAGGAATGCAAGAGGAAGTGCCAGGCTCAGGTCACCCATGAGAAACACAGAGATGCTGTCTTGAGTGTGAGGGATGGCATTAGGAGAGCTACAGCCCATTTGGAATTGAATCTGGTGAGGAATGTGAAGGGCAATGAGAAAAATGTGAGTGGGGCAGGAGACCTAGTGTAAAAGAACAGAGAAAATGCCGAAGTACTCAGCACCTTCTTTGCCCCACTCTTTTCTAATAAGATTTGCCTTCAGAAGACCCAGGTCCTTGAGACCAATCGGAAAATCTGGAGCAAGGAAGAAATGGAGAAATGGATACTTCCACTGCAGAGGAAGATTGAATTAGGGAACATTTGAAAAAATTGGGTATATGCACACATCTACTGGACCTAATGGGATGTACCTGTAAGCGCTGATAGAGCTTGGTAATGTCATTGCAAAGCCACTCTTGGTTTTCTTGGAAGGACCATAGTGTTCAGGGAAACTTCTTGAGGATTGGAAGAAAACAGATGTCATTCCTGTTTCAAGAAGGATAAGGAGGAGGATCCGGGGAACTACCGGTCTGTCAGCCTCACCTGAGTCCTTAGCAACTGGATGAACAAATAATCTTAAAAACCATTTTCAGGCATGTTGGAGACCAGAAAGTAGTTGGGAGTAGTCAGTGTGGATGCAGGAAGGAGAAGTAATGCCTAACCAACCTGATCACTTTTTGTGACAAAATAGCAACCTTTGTAGTTGTTAGAACAGCTGATATTGTTTATTACCCAGGTGAAATGAGCCAGCAGGAATCTCACAAAGTTTAATAAAAAGAAGTGGAAAGTCATGAACCTGGGGAGAATAACCCAGTGCACTGTTAGAAACTGGAGAACAACTGGCTGGAAGTGAGTTTTGCAGAAAAGGACCTGGGGATCCTGGTGGACAAGCTGACTGTGAACCAGCAACGTGCCTTTGGCAAAGAAAGGCCACGCGTCAGCAGACCAAGGGAGGTGATCTTCCCCTTATATGCAGTGCTGGTGATACACGCCAGGAATGCTTGGTCCAGTTCTGAGCTCTCAGGGAGACATGGACATACTGGAGTAAGTCCAGTGAAGGACCGTGACAGTGATTAAAGGCTTGGAGTGTCTGACAGACAAGGAGAGGCTGAGAGAGCTGCAACTATTCAGCTTCCAGCAGAGAAGGCCAGGGGGAATTTTACCACTAAGTATAAATACCTGATGTGGGCACAAAAAGATGACAGAGCCTGGCTCGTAGTGGTGCACAGTGACAGGATAAGAGGAAGTCAACATAAACTGAAATACAAGAGGTTCCATTTAAACTTCAGGAAAAGAACCTCTTGACTCTGAGGATGACTGGATGCTGGCGTAGATTGCACAGGTTGTGGTGTCTCCATCCCTACAGATACTCAGAGCTCAGCTGGATACTGCCATGAGCAACTTGCTGGAGCTGATTCTGCTTTGAGAAGAGAGGTTGCATTAGGCTGTCCCATCCTACTGATGCTGTGTCATTTTCTGTGACAATGTAGAATGGACTTGGATTATGGAGAAAAGGGAAGTAGTTTGAAGGAAAGATAGGCCTTGTAAAAGTCTCGGCTACTTTGTATACAGTTGTATCAACATGTTTACATTTGATGTTCTGCCTCTTTCTTCAGTCTGTAAGAAAGTTACTTGATTATTAGCGTACAAAAAATCCTTTAATAGGGATTGAGGCTGTATCACAAAGCTATTCTGTATATTTTCCTGTTGTGTCCTGCAAGAAAGCAGAATAGAACCTAGCTCCAGTTGCTCCGGTTAGTTTGATCAAAACGCATGCATCACTGACAAAATACAAAATGCTTTCCTTCATTTTCAGAAAGTGCTCATTATAAGCACATTTAATTATTGGTTGGCCTTTGCGTGAACTTATCTTTGAAGGTGGTCTGATTTATAGCTAACCTCCCTTAGGAGCAGAGCCAGTGCCTTAGATGTGTAATCTAAGCCTCTTCTTTCTAGCACTCATCTTACCGCTTCACTTATTTTTCAAATTGTTTAGTCTTTGTTATTTGACTAATTAATGCATTCATTTAAGTGTTCCAGCTACAAGTAAATATGTTTTACACTTTCTCTCTTTCAAAACTCATGCTTTTTATTTCATTTGTTGAGTGCTAAGAAATACATAGTGTAGCAAAGGGAGATGAAAAGAAACCTGTTAGAATCAGCTTTGACTTGACTGCGAAATAGTGAGTGACTTTCTTGATCCATTGTATTTTTTTAATCTTTTTTTTTTCAATTTAAGATTGTCTTGCAAGGGCATGGAACAAGAGTGACTGCAAAATCTCAGCAGAGTGGAGAGAAAGCATTTCGCTGTGATTATGATGGCTGTGGAAAACTGTACACAACAGCTCACCATCTTAAGGTGAGGAGATGTAAAATGAGCATTGTTAGTTTGCAGGCGTGATTTTTTTTTTTTTTTTTTACAAATTGTGCGCTTAAAGTGATGAAATTATTTAATAGAGAAACAACTGCAATGGTGCTGTTTTGTCAGATGTTTACTTGGTTGGTCTTAAAATAATCAGTTGTCCCAGATGTTGAGCTGATTTTGCTTAGTGTTCTGACACGAAGTACTTTTGAAAACAGAACATCTAATAGACTGCAGTCACTGACAAAGAAAATATATTTTTAGTCTGTTAATGTTACATCAAATGTGCACTAAAACTTGCAAAAGAACTTGGCATAGATGCAAGCGTGGCATCATGGTTGGCCCATGTATTGCCAGCATGTAAGAAATCTCTTGCTGGGAGAGTTTCTATCAGTAGTATCACGGAAGTTCTGAAATGCAGTGTTCACTAATCCACGTGTATGCACGATTATACAAGGATTCCAATTTCTGAAAGATTTCATCGTCATAACTCTAAATCTTTAAAACAGTTGAACATGCAAAGTGAAGAGATGGAACATCTTTTCTGTACAGATGGCAACTTCTTGGTTCCCTCTTCGTTCTGTTCTTTTTTTTTCTAATTTAGTAAATAAATTACTGAAACAGTACGAACGTAGAGCTGCATTCCAGTTTAGACCAAGGTAATCACTTGCGGCTGAAGTAAGCTCCTTGCAGTGGAGCCTTGTCTCTGACAAAACACCATGAAGTCAGCGAGGTTTCTTGCAATTTAAGAGGACCTGTAGAAGTGCTCAGTGGCATCAAAAATCAGAGAGAAGGCTCTGAGGCGTGCATGCATGCTGTCTTTAATTTAGTTGCATGTTGGCAATTCCATGTATATTTACAGAAACATTTTTTGTAAAATTGACTCAAAAAGATAAGGCTAGACCTTGGAAGGAGTCACCTGTAGTTTTAAGGAAAACAGTGCTACCCTATGTTAATTTTTATCACTGACTTAAGAAGAAGACATTTAAATGTGAATCTTAGGAAGAGAAATACAATGTATTTTCTTTGAGAATAAGCTTTTTCTGTGTTGAAGAAATCAGATGCGGCATTTTGTTAAATCAGTGTATCGGATGTCTTGGCAGGTACACGAAAGGTCACACACGGGAGACAGACCGTATCAGTGTGAACATCCTGGTTGTGGTAAAGCTTTTGCAACAGGTGATCCTTTGTAGACTAACTCTTCCTGCTTTTTAGCGTTTGTCTATATAAAATAGTTTATAGTTTACCATTGTTTATAGTACCATTGCTTGTTTTTTTTAACTACTAAGTAAAGAACCTGGTTGGGAATCTGTTTGAGAACTACAGAAGAAGATGTCGTTTTAGCTAGTGCAGCGTATAGAAAGGACAGAGGATGTAACTGTTAGTTACTGAAGGGGTAGTGAGGTGAAACACTTGACACTTTCATTTACTCTTCACCTGTCATGCTACAATCAGATTTTATCTTGAAAAAAATAGGCCTTTCTTAACATGAAACTAGTAGTATATGTTACACGAGGTGAGAAAAAAAGCTGAACCTGCTGGCTGGAGGTAACTAGGTAATATTCTGATCCATAGTTGAAAAGAACTTTGGTGGGAGATGCTCAGTGTTTTTTATTACATTGTATCAGAGTGACGTTTCTCGTAAAGTGAACACTGTATTTTGTACAGACGATTCCATTCATAAATGATACGCTACCTGAGATTTGATTTGATGGTGTAAGATGCAGTTATGAATCATGGACCGTGGAAGGCAGTAAAAAAAGCAAAGCTTGTTTCAAATTCTTTTACTTTGAATGTAGATTAGCGTGCTACTTAGAAGTTGGACTCAGGATTTTCTGTAAGAACTAAGATGTTTGTGGAACTCTATCTGATCTTTCAGATTGAATAGTGTTTCTTTAAATAAGAAGAAGCAGAAAAAGTGCTGATGAGAAAGGTCAAAAGGCAAACAATCCCACTTAAAGGGTTGCGCATAAGTTTAATTATATAGTGTGTTTGTAAGGGGATTTCAAAACAACGTAACGAAACGTTATTTTCCATTCCAGCAGACTGATGTGTGACTCTAAACAGCTTTTTGTCTAATGCTGTATTTTTGGCCAGAGCCATTTGTACCACCTTACTTCAGCAATCTTTGCCTTTGATATGGTTCTCAGCTTAAATATTAAGAACTCTGCTGCATTGGATCATGACGTGGTGTTTATTTTAGATGTAAGAGTGAATCCTCTTTGTAGCTCTCCATTGTGTTCATAAGAAGTCAAAAATAGAAATTGTAGTAGTTTTAGGGATGTACTTAGAAAACACTCTAAAATTAAGCAGGTGCCATCTTCTTACAGACTGTTTCTTTATTTTTTAGAAATATAGATGTCTCTAGTGAATGGAAGGAAAATTCAAGTTTCTAATAATATTCTCATAGTTAAATGCCATGTTGATGACAAGTTGGTAAGATGAAAAAAGGTAGATAGGATAGAAAGCATGCCATTTCCTCCGAAGGTAGAATAAATATTTATCTACATTACAGTAATTGCAGTTTATCCCTTTGAAAGGAGTGGGAAGTGTTCTTTCCTCATAAATGAAGGAAGGAGGAATTCATAAACTGTAACTGGAGTTCTTTTGCTCTGCGTGGTAGAATGAAGTGCTTGTAAAGAGTACTGGCTTCTGACCGTCTTAATTTTGTACTTACACTGTTATAACATCCTTTCTGACCTTCAGGGTATGGATTAAAAAGTCATATCCGAACACACACTGGTGAAAAGCCGTATCGGTGCACGGAAGAAAACTGCACCAAATCATTCAAAACTTCAGGAGACCTGCAGAAACACATCCGAACCCACACAGGTAGTATTACCACCTTTTTCTTCTTCTTCTTCTTTTTTACCCCAGGTTAATTCACTTAAGTGGATTTCTCTGATTCACATTGCTTAGAAAAGTGTTTAAGTGTTCACGCTGCCATTGCAAGCGTTTAGCAGTGTCACTGACATTGTCGTCGAGCACCTTCACAGTTTGGTTTGCAGCTGTAACAGAACAAGGGGCCTTTCCTCAGTACCGCAGCTCACATTTTAGAAGTGGTTTGGTGCTTTAAGATAAAATGCCGCGTTCATGAAGGCTGGTAGTTCTCAGGTTGTTGCTATTCTGACTTCCCTTCTCACAGCAGAAATTTAAAAAAAAAATATCGTACCAAACTTAATGAAGGTTAATGAAGGTTCCAAACGTGTGAAAAGTAAAACTGAAGTCCTTTGTGGAAACGGATGGAGTCGTGTGTGTTCCCTCTGTGAGGCAAGCAAGTCCTCTCTCTCGGTCACCTGGAAACAGGTCGCTTTTCTTGCAACTCCATTGTAAACACAAAAGCAAACCAGTCGGGTGACATTCCTGCAAGCGCTGAAGAACAATCAGTGTTGTGGTTTCTGACTGCAGCCCTCCTTGAGGCTGTAATTGGAGGTTCTGCCTTGCAACAGGGATCGGGGGAGCCATGGTAACACAACACTGAGGCGTGTACACTCAAATACGCTCTGCCTTGGCAGAAAACCGAAAAACATTCCCAAAACAGCGGCCTTAAGGAGTGAAGTAGTTTCCTCTGCCAAGAAGCTAACTGCTTTGGAGTTTCGTGGTATTAATGTCTGTAGCAGGACTTCATTTTTCATTTCTGTTTCCAAGTAGTTAGAATTGTGTCTGTAGTGGTAATCTGCCCTCTCTTGCTCTCGGACTCCTCTTTGTTGAACAGTGCGGTGGGGGGAATGTACTGAAGTCTACCAAGTGTGACGTTCCAACTGGACAGCGTGTTGGGTGGCTCGTGCTTCTCCAAAGTCAGTCCCTTTGCTCTCCCCCCAAGAGCTGTGTGCTCTGCTAGGTGTGAAGAGTCAGGGAGATTAGACAGGGGCTGGCTTTGTCTGGTGGTCATGGTGAAGGTTTTGGTGGAAGGATGTGAGTTATTGTGTGTAAATTTAATATAGGAATAGACTTTGTAATGAAAAAATCTGTGTTTGTGATTGCTTTGACCTTGGCATTTGAAACTTGAGTCTCAGGACTATGTCTCTTTAAAAATTTGGCTCAGCCAGGGTAAAGTGTTTTCTATGGTGAATGTTACTGATTTCTCTGTATCTTAGTTTTGTACTAAATCATGAAGCATTTATTTTCATTTTACTAATTACAAATATATAAAGGGTATAATGCACTTGTTTTGGATAACGTATGTAGGAATTTGTCTGGAGGGGTTAAACACATGCTAGAATATAGACACTATGGAATTTAGTTCACGCAACTGAGTCTGTTTTAAATATCATGAAGTACTGAGTGCATCATAATTTATCTCACAGATTATACAGTTTTCCCAATTTTTGCCAGATATTGATAGGCAGTAGAACAGTCCATAGTCACGTGTTCGTGGCATCTCTGAATGAGGCTCTCAGTTAGATAGCTTTGGATTCCAATATTCAGTATAAGCGTAGCTTACAATTTTTGTACTCTTTCATAACTTTTCTATGTGTACTTATTCTTTTTTTTTCAGGGGAAAGGCCATTTAAGTGTCCTTTTGAAGGTTGTGGCAGATCATTCACAACATCTAATATTAGAAAGGTTCATATCAGGACGCATACAGGTGAAAGACCTTATTACTGCACAGAGCCAGGATGTGGGAGAGCTTTTGCCAGTGCAACTAATTATAAGAATCATGTGAGAATACACACAGGTATGTGAATGATGTCTTATGTTTTGAAATGGATCCTGCTCGAGAGAGTCTCCTTTTTTGAACACTGTTTTGGTGCGTTGTCATTGGATATTGTCATGTTTATATGTCTTGACCTGGTGCCTTTGTTTGGGCTTTATCTTCCCTCGTATGAGGATAATTTGGCTCACCTTTGTGAGTCACCCTTTCACTTTGATTGTATTTTCAAGGTTCTGAAATGTAAAAGGTAGCGATAGCCATATCAGCTTAGAAGGCTTACATTTTTATAGAAGCACAGGCAAGTTTCTCAGAGAAGTTATATATCAGATTAGCTTTATAGTTTGTAATGTAATTTGGACATTTGTTTCATTGATTTTTTTAATGGGACGTGTTTTTTATATTTAACCATAATTACTTACACATATGCTTCCTGTAAATTTATTCAGAGCTTAAAGACTCAAGAATAAGAAAAATTGTACCAGAGTAGCGATACAGCTAAACATTGAGGAAAAGTACAGAGCTTCCAGTAATAAAGGAACAAAATTGTCAGTGCTGTGTAAAACTGACATTCAGGTTGGCACCTTTCCAGAAGCTCAAAGTGCTCTGTCACTCGGTGATGCAGTTTGCATTTGCCTTCATCCTCAGTATCAGTTTTTAAAGATTCTGTAAATTGCAGCTTTTAGACTGCATCATCCTGTACTCATCAGGAGGACATTTTATATGAAATGACAGGGAGAAAAAAGGGCCCACCTTTCAGTGGCAGATTAAAAAAAAACAAAACAAAACAGAGTGAGGCTGCATTGATAAACTTAGTGAGCTAGAGCTTCACTGTTGCCTTTGAAATTGAAATTGGGTTGGTAGTGAAAGTGTGTCACTAAATACCTTACAAATTCATTGACAATTTTGTCTGTGCATTCTGGATAACATTCTCTCTTTTCCATACAGGGGAGAAGCCCTATGTCTGTACAGTTCCTGGTTGTGATAAACGTTTTACGGAATATTCCAGTTTATACAAACATCATGTTGTACATACTCATTCCAAACCATATAATTGTAATCACTGTGGAAAAACATACAAGCAGATTTCTACACTTGCTATGCACAAGAGAACAGCACATAATGACACAGAGCCCATTGAAGAAGAACAAGAGGCTTTTTTTGAGCCACCTCCAGGTTAGAGTTTCTGTCTTTGAATCTCTTGTCGTAACAAATGGGCTGGATAATATTATGCTGTTTATAACCAAGGAAATTAAAGTGTAGATAAAAATCTGAAGTACTTAATAAAAGTTATTTAACTTCTTTGTAGGACTTTTTAGTGTGCCGGTCAACTTGTAAACAGAAACCGAGAGAGTAATTGACCAGATCATAAACTTGAGTTTATAGCAGGCTGGAGATGAGAGAGATTTGAGAAATCTGAGCTGCAGTCCCAGCAAACCTGCTATAAACAATTCTGCTATAAACCTGAATGTGTGAAGGGACCTGCAAGAGTCTGAAGTGTTTGTCTGCAACCTACTGGATTTTTCTGAGTATATAAAGCACCATAGTTGCACAGGAATAAAGGCACTGCCTAGTGAAAAGGAAAAATCGGTCTGTGCAGCATCCTGATGTGGTAGTTGTGTGACAGCTAATAACAGTCTCTGTGAATTTAGCTCCTAGAGGGAAAGACGAATATAAACCTTAGAACATTTTTCATGTTATGAGTGGTATCTTATGACTATAAACATGAGGCTAAGGGAAATACTGTGAGAGAACAGTTACCACTTGTCAAACTGTGATTTCTCTGAAGATAGGAAATACAGACGCAAACGGTTCTGTTTTACTACATGTATTTGGAAACAGCACTGAATGCCTCAAGCAAATTTGCTATAGTCCCATGCCATCTTTTGAGGGAATTATAAGATTCTTTTACTGAAGTTAAACATTTATTAAGATCATTAACTCAAATCTTCACACAAAGCCATCACTGTATTCCTCTGTCTGTTTGTTAATGAATAACTCCTTTAAAACTGCCGCTTGTGTTCTCATAAGGACTCTTGTATGGAGAAGTTAACATTTAAAGAATGAATTAGAAATGGTCCGTTGCCTTTTTAATGTTTGGTTATAATCTAAAAATATATTTTTGTTATGAGTAGTATTTGAATGTCTTTTCTTTTTCACATCTTTCAACGATCCCTTTTCCACTGAAGTATTTAAAAAACATCAAACCAGGCTGATATTTATTCCCTGTTGGTGATCTTTCCTGCCAGTATTTAGAGTATCCAAACTAAACTACTCTCTTGCCTCCTTTGTATCAAATAGGTCAAGGGGAAGATGTTCTGAAAGGCTCACAAATAGCCTATGTGACCGGTGTAGAGGGAGAGGATGTAATTTCTGCACAGGTTGCTACAGTTACTCAGTCAGGATTAGGTCAACAAGTAGCACTAATTTCCCAGGATGGAACCCAACATGTAAGTAAAGGTTATGCTGAAGAGATGATGAAAATAAGTTGAGAGTTTAGGCTCGTGTGCCTTTGATAAATATGTGCTTTGATTTCTCATGGAAAGAAACTTCTTTGAAGATAATGCAGTATGCTTTGGATTGGATATCCTCTGGAACACCTAAATTCAACCATATATTCTGTTGTCTGAAACTATATTAATACAATTCTAGATTTTTTTTCGTCTATCCTGTTATCTTTATCACTTAAAAACTCTGGAAGTCTGTTATGCTCACACTGTAGGAACAGGCTGTATAACAACTGTAACATATGCAACATAGTTACTGAGGTTTCCCAGAATTTCCTGATTAATAGAATTAATAGAATAATATAACTGATATCACTGTTGTCTTGTCTGCAGACACTTTTTAGAAAAAATAATCTTCTTAGTCCTGGTGCCTGTTTTGCAAACAGTTTGGTAGTATTCAATTCTTACAATTTCTAGCGTAAACATGAGAGGATCAGGAAATGGAATGACACTACCTCCACTTGAAAGTTCCTTTGGATAGCTTTTTGTAAGAAGTAGGTAAGAAATCCACTGAGTGTTGATTTCAGCACAATTCTTTAGTTTAACTCTGGTAATACATTGAATGCATACAGGGAAAAAAATATATTTCAACTGAGAAGGTAGCTGCCATACCAGTAGCATACAAAAAGTATTTTCTAAATCAGAATTGGAGATGAAATATTAAAGGGGGCTGTCACATTGCCAGACTTGAACACTGCAGCAATACTAAGTAACCAACATTTTTACCCATGGAAATGAAGGCCTTCAAAAGCCTTAACATGAAGTTCTTCTCGCATCTATTAATCCTTCAGTTTGACTTTAGTTCTGGAAAGTTTTATTGGCTTCTAAATCTGGCATCTTGTCACTGGCTGATGTCCTAGTACATTTATACTGGAGACACAAGTAATTTATATCAATTTTTAAATTATTTGTTAATTGATGGTTTTAATTCTGAGTCCTTACTAAACCTCTTTAGTGTTTCCGATAAGATAAAAGCATGTGATGTGACTGCCTTGAGTCTCACTGTCCTCTTGTGTAAGACCCATGCATAGATAACCTCGCATGCAGTTATCTGGGGTATGATCTGACTGACATGGAGTTCTAGACTCTGATGGGAAGCACGCAACCTCTTTCTCAGTGCTGCACCGTAATTTTATTTCTGTAAAGAGATACATGGGTGTGTCTGAAAGATCATGGGATGTTAGATTAGATCTCCATCAGTAAGATGTTTGTAATGAGGGCTCTTCATCTCGACTGGGAACTGGCCGAAGAGTGACAGTGATTCTCAGGAAATGCATGAGTACGTCAGGAAGTGGAATAATAGCTGCTAGATCTTGTGGCCAGTATGTTGCTGTGAATGGGACTTACGGTATTTTTTTCAGTGCTATTATGAACAAGTTGCCTTTTCATTCTGGATTGTTAGGCAGTTGATTTTAAGTGAGGAAGGTGAATTTGCACCTTCTCCTGCTGAATCAACTAACAGGAATTTGTTTGATGAATGGTGCTACAGTGCAAATTTATACTCTGATTTTTTTCAAGTCTTACTTAAAAACATTTACCTGAAAACAACATTATGTTGCTGAAAGCCAAACTCAGGAATGACTTGAGCAGCAATTTAGCCTTCTTTACTTCGGGAATTATTTTATGTTTCAGGTCAACATATCTCAGGCAGATATGCAGGCCATTGGAAATACAATCACTATGGTAACACAAGATGGCACCACTATCACAGTCCCTGCCCACGACGCCGTCATCTCTTCTGCGGGAACACATTCAGTAGCAATGGTTACTGCTGAAGGCACCGAAGGACAGCAGGTAAAGAATTATCCTCTGTACATAGGTAATGTTCCTTTTAAGATGGTATAGCATAAGCACAGAATTCATCACAGTATTCAGCACCTGGCTGTATCATTCCCATCAGAAGACTATGGTGTGTTCTGTTCCATTAGTACGCAGCAAAATACTACAGGGTGTTTTAGAAACAGTAATTGGGCCCCAAGAAAAAAATCTGAGGTTCCAGTTTGATAATTCATGTAGGTATACATAAAACAAGACAAATACTAAGCATTTCCCCCAGAGTCACACAGTAAACGAGTGGCAAAGCTAAATGTAGAATCCAGTGTGAACTGTAAGTTTACTGCTTAATATTATGGGATTGTAATCTATTTTGCAGAGAGGAAACATTTGTAAGTATGTATTTGCAGTTTTGCTATTAATATACAATAGCTAACTTTTTTAGTACAATTATAGTGATAGAGCTTTTAATATTTAAGTGAAAATACATCCCATTGTTCTAAAAATGTGCCGTGTGAAAATGAATATATTTACTTCTTAGTATGAGTGTATGTGTTCCCTGTATGTGTAGGTAACCATGGGCTTACTGATACAGTTACTGAACGTCTGCGCTGTTCTGAAGATACTTATGTTTTGAGAGCTAACAGAAGACTTTGAGAAACACAGTGGTGTAATCTTTCTTAAAAAATTATCTGCTCTGTAGGATAAAATTATGCTCATGAATAATCAGAGATTTGAATGTAACTTTAATTTTGAAGATAACTGTTGTATGAGGTGAATAGTGTTAATCTGGAATCATCCCGTTGATTCTCATCCTTTGGTCCTGAAGGTTGCCATTGTGGCTCAAGACTTAGCAGCATTTCATAGCACCTCATCAGAAATAGGACATCAACAACATGGACACCATTTAGTGACCACAGAAGCTAGACCTGTTACATTGTTGGCTACATCCAATGGAACACAAATTGCAGTACAGGTAAAATGAAAAATGTTTTTTGGAGTGTTTCTTGCTTCTAGAGCTAGAAGATCCTAGTAATATAACAAAATCAGTCTAATAAGCTTGGCTTCCCTGAAAAAACAGTCAGTAACCACATAATTTTGTATTTTCAATTGTATATAGTATTAGGAAGAATAATAATAAGCATCCGGTTTTTCAAATCTACTTGTAGAACTTAAAAAAAGAAAAAAAAGTGGTTAGGGGAGGGCTGAAGTTAAGGACAGCTGAATCTTTCACTGGAGAATGATGCACATAGTAGTTGGGAGTCAACAGGTTTTTAGTGGAATAGTGTGTTCATTCATCCTTCAGCGTTACATATTAAGGTGATCGGGAGTACCACATTATCAAAGTTAAATTCCTATGAACGTGCCTATGCAGTTAAAATTACTAAATTGTTATTTGAACCCCAAAATGCTAGTAGCAAAGAAGTGTAAACAGTCATGTAGAAAAAGCAATAGTTAGAAATCTCTCTCTTGTAGTTACATCTACAAGATAATCGTGTCCTCTCTAAACTACTGTAGAATAGAACAGTGTCGTTGTGACTGTTTTTTATATAATCAGAATTCTGCAATAGGTGTACATTATATATATTATAAGCAGTTGTTCCAAAGAGCTTATTTTCTCAGAAGATTAAGGAAACGGAAAGTGTTTGTTTGGTTTACCAGATCTAACATACAATTCAATGGCTACTGTGAATTTCAAAACCCTTATTTTAGCTTTGTTACATCTGTCAAGTTAAATTGTCTAAATTATTGCATGTAATGAAATAAATTTACCATGCAGCAATTCTTGGAAGAAAATTAATTTGGTAAAATACGTAGAATCTCAGTTTAATCTGCTATCAGGGGATCTCTTTGTTTTCATGCTGATTAGATAGCTGTTATTGTATACGACCCAGGCGAGGTGTGACAGTGTAAATCACGCTTATTTGTGCTCAGTACCGATTGGTATCTTTGCCTTTGGTTTCATCTTACAAATTTGTAAAGAAAAATTAATCTGTGTAAAATTTTAGATTTATTTATGTTTAAATGCATTTGTTTCAGCTTGGAGAACAACAGTCTCTGGAAGAAGCCATTAGAATAGCTTCCAGAATACAACAGGGTGAAACACCAGGAATTGATGATTAACTTCAAAAACTGCTACCAGAACAATAGAGTGAAAGGTATTTTGTTTTCAAACAACAAAGGTTCATGCCAGCAGCAATCCATAAAAACTTTGAAGTTCCCCGCTCATTGATACTGTGTACACATTTTATGCAAGAGCAAAGAACGTTTTGTAAGTGTTGTGTACATAACCCGTGGAATGGACTGACATCATCTACTTCCAACTGTTGTATATTCAGGAATATGGAATTAGGATTATATAGTAAATTTCCTTGTTATCCTTTCATCAGATTTCAGACTGGTCTACAAGCAAGTTAAAAACAAAGCAGAAGTATTGGAGTTAATTTTTAGTGTCATGTACAAATAATGAAGGCATTACTGAAGATTTGAAGTGTTGTAAAGACTATAACAAAATCAGAATTTCAAGAACCCTTTGAAGTTATAAAGAAGACAAAGCCTTTTAAATTGCTTTCCATAAATGGAAGAGTGATGGATTTTGAGCCTACTGTAAACCTTCATATTTTGATTTGTTTCATACAGATCTGAATACTCTTTAGATTATCCACCCAATCTCATTCACTGTAAATACAGAATGTTAATGCTGGAAGTGCTAATTGTATTATCTTTAAATTGGATTATGTACAAAGGAGAAACTTTGGTTGTTCGATATTAAAAGAAGTAAATCTAATGATTTCGTTTCTTTACATATTTTACTTAAGATGTTACTCTGAAAATATTATGCAATAAAATATAACAAGATTGTATTATCTAGATAGGACGATATTGTTCTGTGACATACTGTTTTACTTTTAATGGGACAAGTTAAATTATTTATTTACGGCCTTGTATAATTTTTTCCAAAGTTTATTTATCGTAAATTTAAATTTTTGACTTACTCGTTTTGACCGTGGTCCACTAAAGTATGTGAAATAATTAGTGCTAATAGTTATTTTAAGCATTCTAAAGCACTACAAAAATTATTACTAAGCATAATTAGTCAACTGATTTTGACTAAAAAGTAAACTATGGGTTTTCAAGAGGAATATGTTCAAATGGTTCCTTTGGGGCATGAGTACATGTACTAATAGTCTGTTTTCAACAGTTCTGAGTGCCTGCAGCTACAATTCGCTACCTAGGATGTGTTGATAATCAATGATTTTGAAAATCAGGACACAAGTTACTAGACAAAAAGGATTAATTAAAGATTATGTAAGTACAGTGCTCCTCTCCACCTATCATTCTGTAAAGGAAAAAAAAAATGCATTGTAGATAAATCTAACACGTACTGTAAGATGTAACGTAAAACTTTTTATACAGAAAAATGTCTTTTCTTGTCTTGTTAGTAAGCTTGTTGAGCAAGTTAAACTAACTTGGCTTCCTGTAAGATTCAGTGCTTACTTTAGATGAGTGTCAAGAGCACTTCTGAAACTGAAGCCCCACCTTTATCTTCCTCGAGGGAAGGATTAAACATCTTGGGGGTGAAATGTTGATCAAGTAATCATTTTGTACGTATTGTGAAGTGCTCATTTTACGTTTTAAAAAAAACAAAACAACTATGTACTTGGAGGTATTTGACATCAGGAAGGGCAAACTGAATTTAATGTGATTTACTATATTGATACGGGTTGCAGCTTTTTATGCTTTTCATACAGATGGCCAACTGCAAATTGCCGTGAGAGAACACAGTACTGTGGGATAAATGTGGTCATAACAGACTTATCTCCAGAGCTGTCACAGAGTAAAACTTGAAAACAGTGGGGTTGTCTGCAACCTTTGTATAGAACTGAGGCTGTTTACTTACTTAGATGCCAGATTTCCTGAAATTTTAAGTAATTTTGATGTCCCATGGAGATAAACTGTACTATGCAAAGAGGTTAATTATATGTCAACTAGATCAGTTTCTTAGTTTTTACGACCTTTTAGAAATTAAAGATGTATCATTTGACATGAACGTTCAAGTTTTTTTCTTAAATTTCATTGCTAATAGTTTTTGGAAACGGCTGGAAGTGACTTAGCAAAGAAATAACATCAGTGCCTCTCATTTCCCAGGACGTTTTCTGACCACTGTACAAATGTGAGTATTACTTCCTCCTTCATACTAGTCAGTTTCCTGCAAGGTATTGAAACTAGCTTGGTAAGGAAAAGCTGCAAAATACTAAGTGATTTTTCTTGAATCTTACAAGTTGTTCTTGCAAAACTCCGACAGTCAAAGGTTGCACTTCCCCCATAGCTACCCCTATAAAGGAAAACATACTTAAATACTGAATAAACAAGCCAGACCGACTTAGACTGCTTAGTCTTGAAAGAGAAGCAGAGATGATTATATGTATTTTCTCTGTGAGGCCCTGTATGTGTAACAGACTTTTTTTCAGAGTGGAGAGTCCTCTGTGATTTTCTGCCCTGTTTCCCTTCTGGCAGGGGTGGAAGGAACTGTCTTGTGAGCAGATACTGCCATTGGAAGGTTCTGTAGTGGAGAACAAAAATCTGTTACGCAGATTGAAATTGGGTGAGGCAGGGATATTGGTGAAAAGGATATCAGGGGGAGGAAGCAAAGAATATGCCCAAAAGGACTGGGTGTTAGGCAGTAGAAATCTCTTAACGTTTCCCCATAGACTTTACTCCTCTTTTTGAATGTTCTGTTTCAAAGGGAGTGGCACGCTGGGAGAAGGAAATTGTAGAAGAAGGATCCTATGAAGTAGAGCAGCCCTTCCTCTTAGAAACTGGCTCCCACATGTCCAGCATTCCCAGTCACAATTTTTCTTTCAGACTTTAATTCCAGCCCCTTCCTTAAAGGAAAAAAAAACAAGCCATCTCTAGACTTGGCAGTCAGCACTAGGGGATTTGCTTTTCTTTACTGTAGTTCAGTGCCTCTCCAGATAGTAAAAACAGGGAGGCAATTATTAGGGGTGCTCGAGGCTGATGACCTTCTGTGCCAAAGGCACTATGCATAACAATAGGACAGTTCTTACCCTAAAGAGCTTAATGCCAAAGCACACGTGAATAGGCTGAAGCTGCAAGACTGTGTTTTTATAAGAGTAA
The DNA here is from genome assembly GCF_002078875.1 of Numida meleagris. Lineage (NCBI taxonomy): Eukaryota > Metazoa > Chordata > Aves > Galliformes > Numididae > Numida > Numida meleagris. The sequence continues at coordinate 9,402,480 of NC_034414.1, read as the reverse complement.
ATCCTGAAGCCTGACAACAAAGTTGTAAAAAGCCATAATCCCTGATAGTATAAGTAATCTCAGCGACCAATCAGCTGACTGATACCAGAGATATTCAGGCACAGTATGGGAGGAAAAAAAGGACATGTGATGTCTGCCTAACAGAAGGAGAAAGCTAATAGTCCAGATAAACAAAATGTCGGAGCTTGGAGGGCAGCTCTTCCTAAACTTTGCTCTGGTTCCTAACCTTCACTACAATGTGGGGAGCACTTTGCTTGACGGCATGTTCTGGCTTCTCTGACAGTCATGCTGTACTAGAACACTGAAAAATCCCAGTGTGCTGCGTACTTCACAGGAGGCAGAGCCCTAGGAACAGGAAGCTGTTCAATCAGTTTTAACCGCCAGGAAAAGATGGCACAGAGTAAGGGTGTGAAGAAGACTGTTTCTGAATCCAGCAACTTAAGTGCGACATCTGTTAAACTCAGACTGCGTACCTTAGGGTGACCATAGCTCCGGCTTAACCAGAATGCGCAAGTGCCCTATAATGAACCCATTCCAGTCACGTAGTTTGTTTTTGAAGGGTAACAATAAGATGTTTAGTACAGATTTTAGTAGAGTTTTCACGTATAGCACAGGTGAAAGTAAGAGTAAGGTGGGCAGGAAAAGGATTTTCTAAGGGAGCAAGCTCTTACTTTTTAGAAGATTGAAAGACTAGAAGTGAAGAGTAACTTGTATGCTATTCAGCTATCTACAGTTGTTTGACGCTTCAGAAATATATCATTTCAGTCTTTATCATTTCTTTCTCAAAAAATACCAGAATGAACATGTGTCTTGTCTTTGCAGATGCATAAATTCAGACTCCAGCTCATTGTTGATAATAATGTACGCCTATTTTTGCAAATCAGTGTGTATTTGAATAGTGGATCTCCCAAAAGTATTTTTTGCTCCATTGGATAAAAGCCTTCTGAAGTTTGAGCCCATATGACAGGAGACCAAAAGCCAGTCTTGGTTCTTTTGCCTTAAATAGTAAACTGTACTCATAAGTCATATATCAGCATTTTTTGTTGTCATGTTGTGTATTTGCAATATAGCTTAGGTGTTTTCAGCAGTTTTGAAGTTCCTTTGATATTGCTTTGCCAGCAAAGTTCACTTGGCCAAAGGAATATCTGACAGTGCGATTAGACTATCACCTTTAATAGTAATTGGCTGGCACCTAACCCCGCCGTTAATGTGATAGCAGACGTTTTAACTGGGGAGTTATGTTCAAAGCAGACTTAATTATCCCAATAAACATACAAGCTTATATCAACAAGGAAGCATTTAGTTCTACATAGTCTGTGTGTTTTTCTCTAATGGAAATGTGGCCCTCTTAAATCCCATCCAGCTCAGGTTTTGAAGAACTAAGAGATCATATCTGGATTCATTTTGTTCTGTTTAAATTATTTGAAGCATTTTACTCAAAAGAATGACAAAATGTTGATGCTTTTTGAGCACAAATGATTGTGTGGAAAAAAAATGTCTTACATGCTTCCATCAAAAGCCCAGCATTTACCCTCAACATGTTGGCTGACTGCTGTGTTTTACGTACTTATCTGGGGAGTTTCTGATTCGCCATAATGTTGATTCTGTAGTGTTTGGCTAAGGGACTTCTGAGCAGGTATCTTAGTGAGACGAGACAAGGGAAAGACATTCCTGATACCTGGCAGGTCTGCTGACATAACAGAAGCTATCACGGCACTGTAGAAAGCTCCTAGAGAAAAAGCAAGGTTCCAAAGCTACATCTCCCATGGGCTCTTAGCTTTGATGTAGAGTTCATTCAGATTTGAATGTAAATTACGATGACTGATAAATAAGCAAATGCAGAAATGATTTGTGGGGCAGATAGAATCTGCTGCTTTTTGCTTTGTAAACAGGTACACTGAAGATAGAGGCAGCTTTTTTAAATGCTTGTAGGTTTCTTTCGATAGTTTTAATAGGGAGAAGGTGTCTGAGTTTTTTGAAACTCATAGTATAAGTTTATATCTGCTTATCTGCATCTCTAAGAAACACAAGATAACTTATGTTAAATGATACACGTAAGAGATTATTAAAATAAATTACAGTAAATTTGAGAAAAGGCAGAGTACTTTTATGATTTTGTATGTTTGCAGGAGGGGAAAAAGATAAAGATTAGCGATGCTGGTAAATTAGTAGTGACTACTTCATTTATGTGCATGGGAAGTATTGAGGCTTTTAATCTCAGATTAAAAAAATCTTCTATTCCAATCATTTTAACTTCACTTTGGCACAGGAAAGGGGCATTCTTATTATGCCTGTTGTTTTCAGTCATGGCAATCGTTCTCTTTTCAAACTAGAAGATCGTAGCATAGCACTCTGCAAATTTCAAGAAAATTTCTGATCTGAATACAACTCACAGGATCCGGATACTTCTGCCATTTTCTTTGTAACCAGAGGAAGAAATGCAGGCAGAAAGGGAATCATTAAGACCTGATAAAGAGTATATGCTTTCATTGCTATAAATACTGAGGAATTGTGCCTGACTGCTTGGCAAAAATCTATGTTTTTTTTTGAATATAACTATAAAGGTAACTTATTTCTGAGTATTTTCAGGTCTTCCTTTGAATTCCCATATTTTGGGCCCAGAATTTCTTCTTCAGTAAGAGGGTGTCAAATTCCCCTTTCTGTTGTCTACCTCAATCTCTTGCTCTTGTGTTCACCCAGGAAGTGCAAATAATATCCTTGCAAAATGCTCTATCTACATGCAGTGTATGGGCTAAAAAGAGTAAAAGGACTGGCAGCATCAACTACAAGCTGCCGTAGAGTTTCTGATTTTCATAGAAGCAACCTGACCTTCCTTTTCTTCAGCTTTTTCACTTTGTTTATCCTTCTCATAAAATGAACCAGTGTCAAGACTAGGGTGGCTGCTCTACGATGGTTTTCATCCAGTTTTTGGCAGAACTCTTCTAATTTGATCACTGTGGTTTTTGGGGGACTGCAGATGAACTTGTAAGTGCAGGAAATCCTGACAAGTAGGCACTGTACTCCCTTCTGTGGCAGTTTCCTCTGACAGCTAGACAAATTGGCCATTGTTTCATTTCTTTCCCATTCATCATTATTTAGGTTGTCCTGCTACCCACGAAAGAGAGAACTGTTTCCCTTGAAGTTTGAAAACTCCTAGTTAAAAGCTGTTGGTTATCAGTGAGAGCGTGCTGCCCCAGATAAGGATTTCTGGTAGCAGAAATCTTGAGTGCACCGGACTGATACACATTTTAATTTAAAAGCAAGTAGTTTTTTTGTTTTTTTTTTTAAATGCAAATATATTCTGAAAATAAATTGAATTTGTAGACATTGCACTACTGCTAGGCATGCACTGCCTGGACACCAGGGTACACATCTATTCACAGGATCGGGTTTTTATTTAGCATGATCTACAGGAGCTCAGAGGTGCAATTTAATGAGCTTCAGAGAATTAGGGCTGAGTTTGGCTCCAAGAGTATAGCGCAGTAGAAGACGACTCTGCTCTTCCCTGCTCGCCTCTCTTCTTCCTGTGACAATCTCCTCTGCTAATGTACTCTCTAGGGAAATGGGCTCTGTAGTGCTTTTTATTTAGGCTGTTGATAGGCCTGGTAATGTCAGTCCTTGTCGTGGTGGGCAGGATAGCCAAGTTACCATCCTCATGCTTGGGGAGAATCAACTTCTCTTCAATACAGCTATTGATAGTCCCATCAAACTACAGCAAAAACACAGCTCATGCAGATTCAGAATGGCACATATGTAGAATCTATGAATATGTGGTCCTTTTATAGCAGCTACACGTTTTGTTAAAGTTGCTTATTTATTCAATACTTCCTTTTCTTATTTGTTGTCAGTTTGGAAATAAATTTTCTTTTTAAACAATTGGGTTTATTTTGTTTATTTCTTTCACTGTTCCTTTTTTCCTCTGGCATTTTTCTGTCTTCACATTCTTTAGAACTATTTCCTCTTCTGTACAAACTCAACATTGTTCCACTTGATGTTGTCCAATTTAAGCTGTTACAGTGACCAACAGTTAAGAGGTTGCTCTGTACAAAGAGGCTTCTGAAGTTCTATTTGCCACTTACCCTCATTAAATAGCTGTGTCTGTAGACTCCAGAAAGCAGTGCAGCATCAGTTACATTTAGATTGAGTTTGGGAAGGAAACTGCAGCTTTTACTTTCTTTCCTTTCTTTTTCCCTTTTTTTGGGGGGGTGGGGTGGGGGAGGGCACAGTCAGTTGTTTTGTTGAACGCTTAAGTTCTTTAACCTTTTATAAAGAAAACTTTATGAATGAAGCAAGCCACAGTTTTGAGACCTTCATAAGGAAGTGCTTTTCATCTCTACCTGTGGGCTATTGATCAAGATGAAAGCTGTGTTTTTTAAAGGCCTTCTTGTATTCCGTCTATCTTGAAACTCAAATACTTCAGTTGGTATCTGCTATACAGTGCATTCGTGTTTTGAATGGGACGTTATTGTAGTTCTAAATTATTGCAAGGCAAGTGTTTGTACAGCACTTGGCTTGGTGTAGCCATCTCTGTGTAAATGATGCCCAGTTCTTTTTTTTCATAGATTACATTGTCTGACTTCAGTTTTCAGAAATTACAGTTTTCAGGTTTCTGTAATCTCAGAAATTGTGTTCTTGTAGATTGTCACTGGTTGCTTGAAAACAAAGAAAGTCTTTCAGTCTTTCAGAAAGTTTTCAGGCTGTCAGAAGTGTGAGGACTATATGGGCTGTGACACTGAAGTGGAAATGTTTCTTCGTGCTTTACCAGAAGAAAAACTAATGTCCTCTGTTCCTTGAGATGATGGTGGAGCCCTGAGCAACACCAACCTTGTGCATAAACTGGGAGTGTGCGGAGGTACTGAGTCGTGTCAATGGCCAAAATGTTCAGCCAAATTAATTTAAGGCACTCATTATTTTTGCGCAGCACCAGCGGCCTCAGGTTTGTCCCAAGGCCTCTGCTCCTGGAGATCAGGCCCCAGCAATCATCAGGGAAAACATGGTTGAGTACTAACTTTGTTCTTTATTAACCATGTGTTTTACTGTGTTATCTCTGAGATTTCAGACTCTGGACCATGCTCCTTGCAGAGGTGTCCCTCTGCAGCAGAGCAGGCTGTGTGGTGAGGCAAGGCAGGGGCACCAGAGGGCTGTTGTGCGGGGTGAGAGCATCCCACTGAGCTGTGTTCGGGCCGAGAGGCGAGGGAGCCTGACAGCAGCTCAGCAGGGCCGTGCTCCCGGCTCTCTGAGCTGCCTGGGCTCTGGCGGCTGCAATTTGTCAGGACCTTTGTTACTCAAGGGATTTGTTTTAAGGTGATTGGGTACGGGAGGTTGGTGGTTTTGCTGGGCTGCAGTAATCAAGGTAGCACAAGGCACAGCGTGAAGCACAGAGAGGCATTTGAGGTGGGGTTGCTTGTCTGATCCCTGCAGTTGCTGCAAGTAGCGGCAGCGCACTGTGACTCGTTGGGCCCTTTAAACGGCTCTTGTGGGAGTTACCAGTGACAGCATGGGGTGCCGTGAGTTTCCTGTTCCTAAGAGCAAATAAACGGCATGGAGTGTGTTAGCTGAACTGCACCATAATACTAATTTTCAATTTAGCTTAAAAAAAAAAAAAAAAAAAAAGACTAGTTCAGGACAAAGTGCGGCGTTGCTTTAGGGCACGTGAAACTGAGGCTTTCGGGTGCTCTTCTACCACGGAGCAAAGAACTCGCTGTAACGCGGGTCCCCCGGAGCCGAAGCAGCGTGGCACGCAGGACTCGAGCTCCCCGCCCGCTCTTCGGGCGGTTCCGGCCGGGCCCGGCCCCGGCCCCGAAGCGCCGCAGCCGGGTGGGGCTGCACCCCGCGGCTAAGATGGCGCCGGGCCGCGCGCCGCAGAGCTCGGACGTGTCCGTGCGGCCGCCTCGAGGCCCGGGTCGGGTAGCGGCCCCGCCCCCACCCAACCGCCCTGTGGAGGCTCACGCCCGGCCCCGCCCCTCCTCTCTCCTCGTTCGCGCCAAAGCGCTCCGTGACGCGAGCGCGTGGAGCTACGCCACCGCCCTCCGTGTTTTCAAACGGAGGGGGCGGGCGCGATTGGCTGGCGTGCGTGCCACGTGACTAACGGTCGCGGGAAAGCCGCGGAGTCCGAACAGCGCGAGGTGCGCCGTGCCCGGAGGCAGTGCCGCGCGGAGCAGCCGACACCGCGCCCAGGGCGGAGCGGGAGCAGCTCGGCTCGGCTCGGCTCAGCTCAGCTCGGCGCAGCGGGCGCGGCCGTGAGCGGGGCTCGCCGAGCAGCGAGCCGCCATGAGCTTCCTCAGCCTGCAGCCGGCGGCGACGGCGCCGCGGCGGGTCTCGGCCCGGCGGGCGGCCGCCCCGATCCGGCAGAAGCTGCTGTTCCTCAGCGGCCACAGCGACTGCGAGGAGGAGGACGAAGACGAGGAGGAGGAGGAGGAGGGCGGCAGCAGCGGCAACAGCACCGGCGAGGACTCGGCCTTCCAGGAGGCGGACTCGCCGCTCTCGGTGGCCCGCACCCCGGCGCGGGGCGGCCCGCCCCTGCTGGAGGAGGAGGAGGAGGAGGAGATGGAACCCGCGGCCGCGCCGCTGCCGGACGAGGGGGACTCGTGGGAGGAGGAGGGCTTCGGCTCCTCGCCCGTCAAGTCGCCCGGCGCCTACTTCATGGCCGGCTCGCCCTCACCGCCGCCGCCCCACAAGGGCCGCCGCTTCGGCGGGCGCTCCCCCCCGCATCCGGCGGCGGGCGGCTGCCGCCTGCGGGGCGACGAGCCCGGCTCGCCGCTGCCCGACTACCCCGGCACGCCGCCGCACAAGACGTTCCGCAAGCTGCGCCTGTTCGACACGCCGCACACCCCCAAGGTGAGCAAGCGAGGGAGCGAGCGGGGCGGCCGTTACCGGCGGGAGGGGGGGGGGGGGTGCGCCGCCCCCCGCGCCCGGCGGTTGGAATGCGGCGCTGCGCGGGGCCGGGCCGGGCGCGGCCGTGGCGGTTATGTAAGGCGCGGGGGGCGCTCTGCCCGGCCACGGGGCGGCACGCGTCCCCCGGGACGTCAGCATGCGCTGCCCCCGCTCCGAGCGTTGCGGACACGTGAGGCCCCTCCGTGCGGGGCAGCGCCCGGGAGGCGCGTTCCGGGCGTTGGGCAGAAACGCCCAGCCGTTCCCGTGCTCGCGGGGAAGGTGAAATAAAAGAGGAATGACGTTCCGCGCCGATAGAATGGCAGCGTTCTGTCGGCCTTTGTACTTTTGCAACCTGGTTTTTGTTTTTCTCCCCGACTTTCTCCGTAAATGAGGTTTTCCCGGCGGCGTAGTACCCTGTTTAGATACGGCGAAGAGGGAGATGGTCTTACAGCGAGTAGGAACGAACCTTTTAGAGACGCAAATCTTTACTGTGATACTTAAACCAAACGACTTAACGCCGAGTTTCGGCGGAGATTAGTTGCCCCAGTTCCCTGCTGGTTATTTTGGGGAGGTTACCTTTGGAATTTGGAAAAATCGGTTGCGTTATCCAGTGGGAATGCAGAACTGTTCTGAGATTCCGTAGAACCGTGAGGGTCTCCATCTAGTCTAGTTTTGGAGAGCGCAGCTGGGACGCTCTGCGTGCAGTCCTTCCCTATGGTACTTCAGACTTGGTAGGACGTTGCTAGGATGAGGTGGCGCTCCTGCTTGCGATGCGTTAGGTCAGCGCTTAGCATCCTTGTGAGGGTGTGGGAGGCTCGGCTGCGGGCTTCTACGCCCGATTTGATGAAGGAACCTTTGATTTGGTGGTGGTCGGTTTTTGCTTTAAGTTTGCCGTCGAAATTTGTGGCCTAGTATTTAGCCTAACCTCCGTATCGCTTATATAAAAATCCTGGCAGTACATCACAGAATGGTCTTTGAGTTTCGTGTGTGTTGCTTCGTGGATGCGGAACAGTACCCGAGGAAGGTTAGGTGATGGCTCGATTAAAGAGAAAAACACTGCTCTCGTCATCACTTCTGTCTTTTCAAAAGTATTTCAACACTTAATGCGTTCTTTAACTGTTTTGGTGTGGAAATGTAGGCACCGTTTAAACAGCTCGTGCTTACTTTGATTAAGCGATATTGCGATAGTGGATTTCAAATGTGATGTGACTTTTTGTGTCTAAAGCTATATTAAGCCTATACATATCTTTTCTATTTTTTTTTAAATACAGAGTTTGCTTTCTAAAGCTCAAGGACTGGGCTCCAGCTCAGTCAAACTTCGAGGGGGCTCTCTATTTATGAACGTTGGGAAATCAGAGAAGCAAGATTCAGATATTAGACAAACGCCTCATGTGAATATTAATCCCTTCACTCCTGACTCTATGTTCCTTCACAACTCTGAAGGACAGTGTCGAAGGAGGAAGAGAACACACTGGAATGAGTGAGTAATACGTATCTTTCTTTGTGAAGTTTATTTGTTACAAATTGCTTCTGTGAGAATAGTCTTCTTGCAAATCTGTTAGTGATGCAGAACAGAGCTCTTGAGCTCATGCGTCTTTGAGGCGCATGATAGTGTGGAAGAACCATTTAGTACTAGATCTTCTGGTTAGTACATGATGGGAAAAGATCAGATTGTGTCCTACAGTCTTTTTACCTTACTGAATGAACTTTGCGCACAGCTGACTCTTGAGGAGGGGCAAAGACATTAAATACCAGCCTGAAACATGAGGAAAGAAATAACAGTGGTGCTTGAGCTTTTCATGAGTTTGTTTTGACTAAGTTTCTGCTTATAAATGCCTAGTGTTCAGTTAGACTAAGCCTAAGGGGAGCAGGAGAACTGAATCTCAAAACAATCAATAGGTGCTAGACTGGAGTTGTAAATTAAGCCATTTCAATTCTGCAAAACTAACAAGTGTGAATTCCAGCTCTTGTGGAGAGGACATGGAAGCAAGCGATGGAGAGCCCGAAGATGAAGCTATCAGACCTGCTAAGGTAATGAACATTTAGAGCTTCGTGTGAATTTTGGCACTTTGTCTGTCTGCACATCTTAGTATTTTTCTTTCTGATCTCTGCAGAGGATCACAATAACAGAAAGTAATATGAAGTCACGCTATGCAACCGAATTTCATGAGCTGGAGAAGATTGGATCCGGTGAATTCGGTTCTGTGTTTAAATGCGTGAAGAGGCTTGATGGCTGTATTTATGCTATAAAAAGATCCAAGAAGCCCTTAGCTGGCTCAGTGGATGAGTGAGTATTTCCTACTCTTACAAGCCACCTTTTGGTGCTTTTTTTGTGTGGTTGGGTTTTTGGTTTTTTGTCTGTTTGCTTGTTTTTCTTCTAAATACTGTACAAGCTGAAGAAACTGGGGAGGAAAGATTAGTTGACCACAACAGGTTTATCCCAATTTCCTAAAAGGAAACAGATTGCTCTTGTCTGGAAGTAAAAAATAATGCTCACTTGCGTTAGTGGCAAGAGGATGCTGTATGAATAAACAGTGCCACGCTGATCTTTGAGTTACAAGAGGAAAACATTGTTCCCCCAGCCAGGTGCTCGTCTGTGTCAGGTCTGAGCGACATGCAGATTGTCAAGCATTTTTTGAATGAACTTGATATCTTTTGATATACTTTTTCCCCCAGTGTTAAATGGTTATACTGGTGTGTGCTGTTGAAAACTGCATATCAGGCTTACGTAAGAGAAAGTAAGATTCTTCAGTCAAGCTCGTGGCACAAAAACTTACTTATAATCCTGGCTTATGATTTTTTTTTTTCCCTAAAACTTCAATGATGCTTCTGCAAACTTGCTGCTGAGAGTGGCTGGAAAGCAAGTAATGCAAGTGGCAGCCCCCTCAAGCTACGTCTGCAACAAAGCCTCGTTTTTAACGTTTGATACATTTAGCCTTTTAATGCAAAATAAATAGCTTTAGCTGTTTGGACGTGAATACAAACCCAACATAAGGTGCCACAGAAATGAACGTGAACATTTTTATTTAAAGACCTGAGCTGATAGAGAGGCATGATGTTATAACGAGTTTCTGTATCAAGCTGAAATTGAACTAATTTCACCTCATAATATTTATGTGTGCTGTTATTTTTTTGTGACTGTAACAGGCAAAATGCTTTAAGAGAGGTTTATGCACATGCAGTTCTGGGGCAACATTCTCATGTAGTAAGATACTACTCTGCGTGGGCAGAAGATGATCATATGCTTATACAGAATGAGTACTGCAATGGTAAGTCCTGTTTATCAATTGATCTGAACTTGCTTTAATAACCTGATTTTTGAAGATATACGGTATCTCTACAAATTGCTAGCATTAAGCAGGAATTGATTGCCCTACAGGTTGCTTGTGTTATCATTGTCTCAAATGTTTTATATGTTCCTTTCTGTTACATAAAGGGATAACAGATACACGAAGCGATAATTACAAAATTGCAGATGAAGTGTTAATCATTCAAGAATATTGGAACTACGCTAGGCATTTGTCAGCAGCAGAGTTGTTCGTTCTTTTGTATAATATCTCAAGCTGGAATAGTGGGAAAAGGTTTTCCCCTGAAGATTGAGGGAACTGCTGTGCTTGATACCCTGCCAGAGGTCTAGAAGACAGAGGGAGACCTTTTCCTTTGTGTTCTGTTATCCTGTTGATTTGCATGGTGACTGTAGCAGACTACACAGGAGGAAAAAAAATAATAATACATTACATGACTATAAAAGAAAGAGATAATGCACTTGATTTTACATTTCCTGTGCATCGTCAGCAAATTCTTGATGATAGATTTGCGACTAATTCTGGAATTCAGTTGTACTTAAATTTTGAAAGCTAGTTGTCATTGCTTCCCCAATTGTTTGATGGAAAAAAATGCTTAATCGTTTTCTTTAATACCTTTTCTAGGCGGCAGCTTAGCCGATGCTATAAGTGAAAATTACAGGAATATGCGTTATTTTACTGAGCCAGAGCTGAAGGACCTACTACTTCAGGTGGCTCGAGGCTTAAAGTACATACATTCAATGTCACTGGTACACATGGATATCAAACCTAGTAAGTGTAAACTGCTTTAATCTACTGATGGTTTCCTCAGTTAACTTTATCTGCTGTAGACAAATGAGCAGTTAGCCACACTTTATTAACTGTAAATTGTTCGTGGAAGTTCTAAGTAGCAGTACAAAGATGTCAGTTATGAAATTGGCTAGCAAACTTGAACTGTTAATGAGTTTATCTTGGATCTTTTTTGTGTAATTGACTCTTTCTTGCATAATATTTGGCTATTCTCCCAGCAGAGAGGCACAGAGTGAGAGTGTGTGTTTGTGTGCTGTAATTTCTTGCTTAAGGAGTTGGCTATGCAACTGAAACTTCTGTGTGGCTAAAATAAAGCAGGTGAAACCAGGCAAAGTAAAAATTGGACACAGACCTTTTTTTAACAGTTGTACTCTTTTTCAGGTAACATTTTCATATCCAGGACATCAGTGCCAAATACAGCTTCAGAAGAAGGTGATGATGATGAGTGGTCATCTGATAGAGTCATATTTAAAATAGGTAAGAAGCAGCTCACTTGTGCTTAAGAGTTGCATCGCCTGCATCTTCTGAGCAATAACTTCATGTTTTTGCAGGTGACCTTGGTCATGTAACTCGAGTATCGAGTCCACAAGTGGAAGAAGGTGACAGCCGTTTTCTTGCAAACGAAGTTCTGCAGGAGGTAGCTATCCTTCTTGTGGAAAATACTTGTGTTAGGTCTGCATGCCGTTTTCATTACTGATTTGCTGTCTGCCACCTCCTTGCAGAGGGAGAAACTTGTGAACAATGTCTCCGTGAACACTGGTGAAAATGTGATAATGTGGATATGTTCAGTGTTGATTAGTCTGTCTGTTAGATTTATTTTTTATTACTGGATAGTGTCTACAGTAAACTTATTTTTCTTTATTTTTAAAGAACTACACTCATTTGCCAAAAGCAGATATCTTTGCTCTTGCTCTAACTGTTGTCTGTGCTGCTGGGGCTGAGCCGCTTCCAACTAATGGTGACCAGTGGCATGAAATTCGACAAGGAAAGCTACCAAGAATACCACAGGTGCTTTCTCAGGAACTGCTGGATTTACTAAAAGTAAGCACTCTTGTTCTAGCCGCTCACTGATTTGTGTGATTTACTGCATTACTGGCCTTAACTAGAATGACTTATTTTCTTTTTTCCAAGGTTATGATTAATCCTGATCCAGAGAAAAGACCTTCAGCTGTGGCGCTAGTCAAGCATTCAGTGCTGCTCTCTGCCGCAAAAAAGAGCGCGGAGCAGCTGCGGATAGAACTGAATGCTGAAAAATTCAAAAATTCACTCTTGCAGAAGTAAGTAATTCCTTGGAGTCCTTAAATATAACTTAGTTTCTTATGGTTTCTCATGAGATTGTTACGATTGACTGCACAAAGAATAATTTGACAGGTTGCTCAGGTATGTAAGGACAGGTTTGCTGAGGTAACTTGCTTGCTGATATAAAGACAGGCATCTACTTGCAGTTCTGTCCTTAAAAAAAAAAAAAACTGTAAAGCTAAGAGTGACTTCAAAGGTATACCTGTGCACAGTAATTTTCAATTGTATGTTGTTTTATTAATTAGCTCGAGAAGGGTTTTCTGTTTTCTTAGCGTGCTTGTTTAAGATACTACTGTATATGCAAGATCTCTGTGGAGAGAATCCTTGTAAGGAAACTCAGCTCTTCTACTGTGTCTTTCAGTGGAAGGAAGAATTCAAGATTAGACTTCTAGAGAAGAATAGATAATATATTGTAAATCTTAATTTCCTAGTATTGGTACGGTGGGTGAGTTTACACATGTGCATGTGCGTGTAAGACTGACTTCCAGTCTCTTAAGGAAACTGCTTTAACAAATGGATTGGATTATTTCAGTGAAGTGGCATAGTGTTTATGTGGAGAAGATGAGATAGGACACTGGTGCTAATAATACTCTGTTTTGCAGGAATAGAACTAACCAATTGAACGAAACCATGGACAGTGATGACTGTCACCAGTTATCACTGATGATAAACGGAGTTGAAATGAGTGTTACATAAAGTTGGAAAAGCCAGTGAGCTATGCTGTGTATACACACTTCCATTGACAGCATACGCTTCGCCTCTAATAAATACAAGCAAAAGCCAGTGGGGAGCTATTAAAGGTTTTTATCCCAAACTGATGGCAAATCTAAATTCTGTTCTAAATTGCTGTAATTAATCTGAAGTGCTTAATGTGACATGCATGTAGTCTCCTACTGGTGCTTGCTGAAGTGTGGCTTCCAATGTCTTGCAGAGAGCTGAAGAAGGCACAAATGGCAAAGGCTGCAGCTGAGGAGCGAGCGCTGTACACTGACAGAATGACAACTAGATCTACGACACAAAACAGACCATCTCGACTCATTGGCAAGAAAATGAACCGCTCAGTTAGTCTTACTATATACTGAACTCTGAGGTCCAAAAGAACTACTGAGAATGGCTATAGCATCTCTGCTGGACTGAAGCCTAAGGATTTGAAGGGAGCATTCAATTCCCGGTTTCTTGTCCTGTCTGAACAGTGTCGCTAGTTTTACAGGAATTGCTTCTGGGTTTTTAATTTCTACAATATGGCTGATGAGCTGTATTGGCCATTTGAGATAATGGACTTGGTTACTGTCTGTAGAGGATCCTGGATGTTAATCCATAAACATTTTAGTTACACTGTTAGATGTTACATCATCCCAGGGTTAACCACTATAGTGGTGTGCTGCTTTTTAGTGTTACAGCATTTGTAATAAGAAGTACTATCCCTAATGATCTTTAAGAAGGAGGGAAGGGGACTTGCTGTGTTACTGGTTTTGGAGCAGAGGGGAATAAATTTTGACAGACGGGCTTTAAGGCCACCTACGCTCGATGTACCTGATGTCAGGTAGACTTCTATTGTGAATTTTATTTGTATATTCAACTGGGAGCACTTTGTAGGCATTGCATAAACCACAGCTTAGAAACCTGTGGAATTAAGTGCCATGTGGAACTGCTGCTATTTTAGTGTTTTGTTCTCGCTGTAAACTGTAGCATTAAAACAATCATTCTTGTGTTAATAGGCTTCTTGTTGAAACAATTACGTGAATCAAATCTAAGCTGCGTTTTAGTGAAGGCAGCATTTTTTTCTCTCGAAGCTAGTGCATTGTGAAATAATGCACCAATTTAATACTTGGACTCTGTATTAGTGTAGTGCAATTGTTAATGTCTTGGCTATTGATGTTCTGTAATACTTTCTAATAAGGTTCTCTAAATGTTGGTATTCTCTTCAGTTTTTCATTCTTGAGGCTCTTGTATATTTTTTTATGTTGAAATACCTGTAAATAATTGTTTAGCGTAAGTGTTCAGGCTGTTATTCATTTTTTATGTACATAAGTTTGATTGTGCATATAGTATACTATACTAAAAATGCAGTCTGGGATGCCATCAGAAAAATTTTAACTCTTCAGTGTTAAGTTCCCAAACGAACAGAATGTGGCCATTGAAACTTGTACTGATGTTGGCTTTAGGTTAACGGATGTTACTAAAAAATAGAACTGTTCTAATAACTGGCTTGTCTCTTCATTCATTTTAGTGTAAACAATGTTCCTTCCATTTGTGCTCTATTTGTTTTTATTAGTGTTGAATTTGAATATTAAAGTTAAAAGTTGTGTTTAGTAGTGTCCTATGCTTATTTAAACTTTATAGTTGTGGAAATGAAATGTTGAGTCAGGAATATGGCAAGTCCAGATTAGATTTGCTTCCTATTCCTGCCTAGTGCTTTGTGATTCCCTCTCAGGAGAGTGGGAGTCACTGATAGGTATGTTGGGACAAAAGCAACACAGTCTGCTCGTGCTGGTGTATGTCAACAGCAGTCTGTCTCTACAGCTTCAGGATCCGTACTGCGAGGTGGGAAGCTGAAGCCACTGGAGTTGGAACTCAACTAACTGGACTTGAAGACTTGGGCAGACTGTGAAGGAAGACCTGCTGCTTCTGAGGTAAGGAGGAAAACTCATGAATTGCTGAGAATGGGAAGAGAACTGTTAATGCAGAAGCTTGGAAGGAAACTGGCAGGAACTGAATGGAATATGATAAGAGCAAATTTTCCATGGCATGGATGTAAAATATTCACATGTATGTAGTATACCTTACGTAAAGAGGAGAGCTACATTAAAAGTAATAAAGGCTAGCCTATTTAGGAAGTTTTTAGGTGGCTGTATTAAAACATTAATTGAGGGTGGCTTTGCAGAGATGTTGTATATAAGTTGAGTGGACCTGCAAAGTTTAACTTGGCGGTTTTCTTATTAACTGCTAAGTATTTTTATTTGTAAGGTGTTTTGGTGCTCTGTATATGACAATGAATTCAGAGGCTTGTTTTAGGTAACTGCTGGATAAGCAGTCCTCATCAGTAAAAACTGATAGACTGGAGTTCCTTTAAGATTTGACTTGGTGTATATGATACATACACATAGGATACACATGAGACATCTCTTAAAGCATGCTTCTAAGAAGTAATGAAAATTAATTAGTAGGAAATCAACAAACTTAAGCCTTTTGGCCCGTGTAATGTAAATATATTAAATCTACCTATGATAATTACCTGTTGTTACTTCAGATTGTTACTTCAAGCTCATAACATCGTTACAGATTTGCTGCACAAACAAGGTGTATGCAGTGGCTATGTAGACTTGATGGTGGCAGGTTTTGTATCTGCAGTGTAAGAGATGCCCAACCTAAAACATACAACTGAAGTGGCTTTAGGGGTTTTAACTTTCTCCTATGTGTGAAGGAGAATGTTTTGAAAGGAACTTTTGATTTTTTTTTTTTTCAGTAGTTTGCAGGAGCAGTAAGAATGGTGAAGTTTTATCTCAAATTTTAATAGGAACAACTTTCCTGAGTCAGGCCAATGGTGGTAAGGCTGAGAATCCTGACTACTATGGGAAGAACCAGAGAACTTGTGAAATGTGTCAATGCGTTCTTTCCTTGAATACTCAGCATCCAGTGATTTGTGGTTCAGGTGCTTGCTGAGTGAGAAGCGGTGTCTCTATTTTACTGCCCTTGAAGGATTTCTTTACTAGAAACTAAAAGTAACAATTGTGGTAGCTTATGAATTTAATGCAAGAATGTTTAGGCAAAAATTGTACAGAGATACACAAGACACCGTTTCAGGTGGAAAAGGAAACTACTAGCTTCTTGTGAAATGCACGAAGTCAGACGTCACCTGGAAAAATTCTGCCAAGCGTGACGCAACAAGATGAACTTCAGCACTTCAGAAGAAAGTTTTATCTCAATTAAAGAAGCAAGTATCAGAACTGGGAGGTGAATGTTATTCAAAATGCCTACATTCAACTTCAACTTCCACTATTTTTCCTGTGATCTTTTTTCTCTAGGCTCATTTTGCAAAGCAGAGGGACTGTAGTACTTTGACTACTTAGATCAGCATGCCTGACTTTTTGAAGAACTACATATAAAGAGAACCTTGAAATAACAGTAATGCTGGTATTTTATATTCTTGCCACCTCTAGACATGTCTGCCCGTCTTCTGCCTGAATCTGAATCCAGTGCCTGCAGGTCAACACAGAGTGGTGACATGGTTGAACTGAATTTAAAACAAAATAAACTCATGTGCAACCTACCAAAAACTGATTTTGTGACCTTGTCTTTAATGTGTTTAGTAGTCTTCAGCAACACCTGCTAGACAAAATAGTCAGCGAATGTTTTGTCTAGTATGTGTTTGTGCGCTAGTATGGCATTTCCCTCATTATTAGAAATCATTATTTTGTTCTACTGGAGTGATTGAGCATTCTTATCAACAGTAGTTTAGGTAAGTGGTGACTCTCTTTTTGATCCCCACTCTGTATTTCTGTAGCCTTGGAAAATATACCACCACGATTTCACTGTATATGTAATTTTGATATATATCAAAAGCACGTTTAATAATTCTCAGCACTTGTACTGCTTACCAATAGCCTTGCTATGGCTGTTTTCAAGGGCTTGTTCTAAAGCAGTGGCCAGAAACAGTCAAACTGTAGCTCTTCTCTGCATGAACCTTCCCTTTTTTCAGTAACTGCAGAAGCCATCTGAGAGCTTCTAGCTCCCCCAGTTGGAGGCTGCTGAGTTGACGCAGGTTATCATCTGAAGAAACGGCAGGGAGACGGCAGGAAGAAGCAGTGGCTGGGCAGGACAGCACATAGGAAATTAAAGTTCCACTTCTGTTTAAACAGTTGGAATTGGGTGAAGATGCTATCACCTTCAACATACAGGGTTGGGGTAAGGGAAAGGGAGGTGCCTTGAGGAGAGAATGTTACTGAGCCTAATTAAACAGGAAGCAGTTTATTACTATTTAGCGTGTTTGAGGACCTGAGCTTGTACAAGCTCAAAAATCACTTGAGGTTCTGAGTTTTCCATTACTTTCTCTTATCAACTATGAATGTAGTCTAAGATGCTTGTTACCACGAATGAACCAAAAGATAACTTAGTGCTCCATATTTTACCTCTATTAAGTGTGACTGGAAAAGCATGTGTATAAATAGCTGAAAACTGTATGAAAGTAAGAGTGCTTTGCTGGAATATCTTTAAAGATTGTTCTAGAAATCTTAGAAGCAAACATCAGATTAACTTTCTTTTTGTAGGTGAGACCGAGCTAACATTTCACTTGGTATCCAGTGCTGCTTCCTATTTCACCTAAAATAATTTTCATGCTTAGTTCCTACATAGTTTCAGTGAGAACGTTTGGGGCATGTGTTGTAAGGGCAGAGATGAAATGGATTTTAAAATGATGGAAGAAACAAATTCATCAAGAGATACAAGGACTGATTACAGTATCATGTCAAATATGCTTACTGCTTCTTTTTACCCTGCCTTCAGTGTTTGAGACCTTTGAGTGGGGCTCTTCCGTTCAGAAACCGTAACGTCGATCATTTAACACTGCCATTTGCTTTAGATTTATTTTCTGTTGAAATCTTGCTGTGAAACGACAGGTTTTCTTCAAAGAAGGCTAAAAAGTTGTATTAAAGGTCTTCGGTTTCTGTTTGCTTCAGTGTGGCTTTACTGAAAATGAAAACGACTCTTCCAGTTGCTGTTCAGGATGACTTTCTCTGAGTTAACTGAGCAAAATCTGAGAGTTACTGATGTGTCTGAATTCTTTCCTTGATGACGATTTAAGTGACTCAATGGCATAAAACAAAGTTAGTGGCAGTTCGAATGTGTAATCTTTTGTTCTAGTTAGAACCGCCCAGACAAATACTTAAATGTTTAGGTAACAAGGAGTAATTAAGCTTCTGGAGGGAGGAGGAAGAGAGAAGTGATTGACCTCTTAGGGCTGGGCCTCAGCAGGGTCTAAGTAAAGCTTTTTCCTGAAAGTGAGTCACTCTGAGACTGAGCCAGTTTTCCCTCCCTCACCTCCCCAACACGCTTCAGTCATGCTTTAACCAGGGCGAGCAAACAAGATTAAGAATAAGCACAGCTTGTAAAGTAAAGTTGCTGAGATCTCAACTTTCAAGAAATGCAGAAGTATGTCAAGTTGCATCACAACTTACTTTTGTCACATGAATAATGCAAGGAAATTAGTTTATGTAGTGCTATCAAGGGCTTTGTGGTTAAGTGTGATCGCTGTTAATTAGTGTTACATAGACGGTGCCAGTGTTATCTTCAAAGGTTTTAAATGCAGATTGTTGGAGGAAGACCCAGACCAGTCCACTTAAAACGGATTGTTGCTTAAAATAACCCACAGTCACACTTGAGATGTGGATGCAGTTAGCCCTGCGTTTTTTTAAGTGTTTCTTTCACCATAAAAAGTAAAGGTTTTGCTCAGCAGATGCAAGCTTGTCTGCATGTGAACTTCAGATTAAGTGGTATTGCTCACTTGGTTCAATCACATATATGTAAAACAGTGTAAATGTTGTGTGTGTATATGTACACAAAACGATGTTTTAGTTTTATGCCTAGCTTGTAAGCTTCTTTTTGATCAGCTCACCAGAAGATTTATCGGGTGAGGCTTACAGGAACCAGCATTAATGAAACACTGGAGTATGGGCTACTGCCCTAGTGCTCTGAGCTTGGCTTCTCGGGTTCTTAGTGGAAAACAAGTCCTGGCAAAGGATTCAGCCATGTCATGTAAATCGAGAGTAATTGAAGGGAAGCTTGCTGGTTTCCTCCTTCACTATTACTTTATATGGAGCATTTTGTTTTCTATTTTATTGTACTTATAAAAATGAGCTGCTGACCACCCCTGAACACTGAAAAACAAAAGTTAGGTCCCTGCTCTGAGGAGTCTACATACAAAGCATGAGGTCAACGCTCAATTATCAACTTTAAGATAGCTTAATTGCTCTCCCTCTGACGTTTCATGAACCTAGCCGCACTTTGACACGCTGTTTTGTGCTCAGGGACGAGCCCGTGGCTGCTCAGTTACTGGGTGAAGCGGGTGGGTAGGCCCTAACCGACCCCTCGCGGAGGCCGGGCGCTGCCCCTCAGCCGAGGCTGCGAGAGCAGAGGGGCGGGAAACGGGCGGCTCGCGCCCAGCTCCCCTCAGCGCTGCGCGGGGAGGCGCCTGTGGTGGCTGGGCCGGACTCCCGCCCCCGGGGCGTTGCGGGGCGGGCCCGGCGGCGGCGGGCAACGGGAAGGGAGAGCCGGAGCCGGAGCGGCGGCAGGAGTGGGGTGGCGGCAGCCGGGCCGGCCATGGTGGGCCTCAAGGAGGAGCTGCTGAAGGCCATCTGGCACGCCTTCACCGCGCTCGACCTCGACCGCAGCGGGAAGGTCTCCAAGTCGCAGCTCAAGGCAAGGCGCGAGGCGGGGAGCGGGGCTGGGTTGGGGCGGCCGGGACCGGCCGGGGGCACGCGGCCGCCCGTTCCGAAGCCCGCTGGGGGGGGCCGTTAACTGTTTTTCCTCCCTCGCGGCACGCCGGGCCCGTGGCTCTGCGGCGCTGCCCTCCGCGCGGAGCACCTGGAGCGCCTGGCCGCGGCCCGTCCCCACGGCTTAGCTGTGCCCAAGCGGGATGGGCCTGCCAAGGGGAGAGCGGGGCTCCACAGTGCTCTCTTCTTTGGGTACACACAGGAGAATTAGTCAAGAGGCTCCAACTGCGCCTTTCTTCCTCGCTCGAGCTCTGAAGTAATGTTTGGGCTGTTAAAAGAGCTTCCAGGCAGCTTGCCGAGCCCTGTCCCATCTTGGCCCTGCTTTATGGGGCTGCTTTGGCCTGGCAATAATAGCAGTGATCTGGCTAAACAAATATTTTGAATAAGAACACAACACCTGTTGACATCCGGAACTGTGGCTCCTTGTTGTGGCTCTGGGCTTGCTTTGCCTGCTGGGTTTGGATGCTTTGGGGTTCGGCCCCACCACGGGCAGCATCATGCAGCACCTCCAGCGCGTGGCTGGGTGCGGGCAGCCTGTTCCTCTTCTCCATTCTTGGTAGGGGCGGCAGGGCCGCAAGGCCGGCCTGGCTCACACTAAGGGCTTTCCCTTCTTGCATTCTAGAGGAGCCCTGCTCTCACCATGCTGCCTCATGTGCAGGGCTGTGATTGCTGTGCTGCAGTCCCCATGAGGCATCACCAGGTGGGGAACAGCTGTGTGTGGGCACGCGGTGAGGACATGGCTGAAGAAGGGGCTGGTGCTGGTGGGCTCACGCAGCACGCTCCACCTGAGGTGTCAGCGTTTCTGCACTAGGATCATTGGTTGACATGCTGGGTGCTAGAGGAGCAGTTGTGCTTCCAAGCCGAAGCACAGTTATTGGTCTTGTTAGTCCCGTGCCTGCAAATGCTCATGTATAAAAAAGATAAAACAAAAACGGGAGGGGAAACTAAACTTCTCTCCTCATTGCCTTCCCAGGCTATTTTGGTGTTTTATGCTAGTGAAAAGGCATGGAAAAGCAATAGGCTTTGGTGGTTCGGTGCAGTTGTCTCTGGTGCAAAGGCTCGTAGGGAAGTGGCATTTGGGGAGCTGAAATGCTGCTTCTCCATGGCCAGCAGGAATTTGTTTTCAGGAAACCTGGCAAGAGGCAGAGAGTATTCTTCCACAACCTTTCTGGGGCAGAGGATGAATGCTGGTGCTGAACCAATGGTCCTACTATGGAGAAAATGTGAATGCATGGCTGTCGCCATTGGGGCGATAGGGCAGGAGCTCTGCCTCATTGACTTGGGGCTGTGTTGTACCAGGGAATTATTTAGCAGTGATGCATTTCTTGTCCATGTTTACAACAAATAAGCAATACCACCCCTATAAAGCAGAGAGAAGAGATTTGGAGTAAGTAGGCTAGTAGAGATCAGCAGCAATACTAAAAATGTTTAGTAGCTTAATGAGTCTTTCATTATGAAAAAGTTTGGTAAGAATCAGTTTGTTTTCAGAGAGCAGCATGCTGTATTTTTAGCTAAGGTAAAAAAAACCCCACAAGATCTGTTCTCTGTCTAATTTTGAATGTTCCCTTTTTCCACTGTGCGCTGATTTTTTTTTTTTTGTCTAATAAGTAATCCCCAAAAGTTCTACTGTTACAGCTACTGATGTTACCATTCTTCTACGTGAGTAGAAATGTTTGTATATTTTTTTTCTTACGTGTTTAAATACAATCATTGTTTTGTTACAATGCTTTAAAACATTGCTATAGCAAGGCTGAAGTATCTTTGTGGATGCAATTATAGCTGCTGTTGAGGTTTGAGTATGAGCTACATGTGAATGCTTGCTTTCCTACATTTAAATCCAATCTCTCCTTTCTTGCATTCTGCCATTTTAAAATTGACTTATTTTAAAAGTTTCTTGAATGTGTCAATGTTTAATCTGCTTTCCACCTGGAACTTGAGTGTGGCTTTAAATGGAGTTACACTTAGCAGCCAGTAACCCTCCTTGTGGCATATGTGTGATAGTGGAACTGATATTTTGTACCAGTTTGTTCTTACTCTCTCTTCAGAAGCTCTTCCTTGTGTTGCTGTGAGAGTTCTCTGCCTTGGCAGTGGCGTTATTTGCCTGTTTTGCTCCGTGTGCTGCCGTTGGACAGATTTGCCAAGTCCTGGGTTGCTGGTGCGTTACCTGCAGGGAATGCGATGTGGCCTCAGGCACACTGGCAAGGTGCAGGCAACCAAAGCTGCTAGTGAAGCCTATAAAACTTAAACTTGGCCTTTAGCCATACCTGGGATGTTACGGGGTTATTGCACCTCTTATCTACACTTTGCCCTTCTGCTAAATGGGAAGTCAGAGGCTGGTGGAAGAGGAAGGATAGTGCAATCGGGGCAAGAGGGCCCGCTGGACAGAGAGGAAGGCTTCAAACAATGCAGCGAGGCGCTGGAAAGGCTGAGAATCTGCGAGGAGCGGGTCTGACCCCGTGGGACAATTGGCTTTGTCCAGCACCGAGGGGCAGTAGGAAATTAGTCATGGTGACTCAGAGCTGCAGTCGTGCTGCGGGACTGCACACGGGGCTCGGTGTGCACGCCCTGGTGCGGCCAAGCTGGCATCCGTGAGCCCAGGTCTGGTGGGCGAGGAGGCTGTGCTGCAGAGGCGCTGTGACGTGGCCTGGCCAGAACGCCTTGTGGCTGTGCTAAGGGCTGCTCGGTGCTGGTTTCACGCTGATTAGGCGAGGAAAAGGGAAAGCACTGTGAGGGCCTGCTTTGGCGGGCTGGCTGCTGACATGGATGTTGGGGAGAGATGAGCCAAGAATGTCCTGGAAGGAATTCACACGAGGCCACTGAATGGAGCTGTCGGGGTCTGTGCTGCCAACGTTTTCAGGCATTAAAGAGAGATGGGGGAGGGAGGAGGCCCCCCAAAAGATGGAAAAGAAAGGAAAGGAAAAATACGGAGGAACCTGATAATAGTCACTGTAGAAATAATCTGTCCTCTTAATGGTCCTACTGTCATCTGGGCCAAATTTTTGTTACTGGGCAAGAAGTAGCGGAGCTCCCGTCCCTCTTAGAAATGCAGATCACTTCTATGGACAAGGTTAAATGGAGCCACTCAGGTGGTGACAATTCCACGTGCATGAGGTTTTGGAGAGGCCCAGTGGGCAGCAGCTGCAGTGCATAGAGCTGGGCTGGGGTTCAGCCCTCCAGTGAAAGCAATGTCCGAAGTCTGTAGCAGTAGCTACAGAAACCTTTGGTGTTGGGTTATCTATCAGTATAGCAAAACACCTCCCGTATTTCTTTGGTACCCCTGGGCACCTCTCTTAGAAAACTTCCGATTGAAAAAGGAAAAAGGAGAGCGGTGTCTTTGTGCACCCTCTGCAGAACACTCGTGACCCACTGTGGGCTGCAGCCTGGGGATCCCCGCTGGATCTACCTGCTGCAGCTGTAGGTTGTTAGACAGGCATCCAGAGCACAGCAGGTGCCGGGAGAGGAGAAAGCTGCCCAGCAACCACACGGCACTGGGGAATAACCCTCGCTGGTGCGAAACCTCCTCATGGTTGATAGAGCTTCAGCAGTTTTCCTACCTTAATTAATTCACTACTTGGCTATTAGTTGTTTGGAGCTTTTTCGTTTGCTTTGTTCTGTTTGATTTTTCTTTGCTTCTACAAAAGAAAATAGATCATTAAAGATGAGTCTGTGATGGTCCTGATAATGCAATCTGAAAGAACAAAACAAGACAGAATGAGACCTCAGAGCGGAATTTTTCAGGCTTGCCCTGTGAGGGAAGAAATCAGCTGGCACTGGGCCGTGTTGAAGAATGGCAGGCTTTGGCAGGCGTGGAGGAATTTCCTGAGCTATGAAAAGAGCACTGGGTACAGAAGAGATGGCAGATAAGGCAGCCCTTAGAAAAGACTGAAAGTGGAATTCTTTCCTGGTAATTGATGGTTGGATGCAGAAAGCACCTAACTTTCTGACAGCCAAAGCACAGCAAGGAAGCCAAGGGCAGAAGAGGAGTACGTGGAGGGGATATGATGAGAAGGTGTTTTGTTGAACATTTAAGTTATGTTGGTAATATGTTCAAATCAGTAATGTTTGTAGAACGTTTTTATTAGCTACATTTATAGCTACTGTATCCTCTGTATTAGCAACTGTAGCCTAGGTGCAAAAGTGAGATCCCCTTCCCCCTCACAGAAAGTCAGGAATCCCTCCGAAGCCTTAAATAGAAGGGGAAACACTCATGATGGCATGTTTTTTCCCCCACATGTGAATCACAAGGACTCAAATACTTGGTACAGTTTGTTTGTTAAAGTAAGGATAGATTGGAGAGAATAGACTGCTGATGGAGAGTAGTGTGAACTGTGGTAACTCATAAATACTGTTTTGCTACTTTGGGAAATACAGTTTTTGATGTGGTAAGGCTGATGCTATTGTTTTCCCGTTCTTTAACTTTGCAGCTGTTAGATCTTGTGGCTTAGTGCTAGGATGCAAGTATTAAAACATGTTTCTTTTGGAGAGGTGTGCTTTTCTGAAAGAAATGGAAACTTTCAGAGTGTGTGGAGAGTAATTCTCCGCTGAACTGAACTTTTATTTTAGGCTGACTTTGTAGGACTTCATGCCAGTTAGTGCTTAGACTCCATGTGTCTCCTTAGCATATACATGAAAAGTAAATGTATATTAGTTTATCCGGGGACAGAATAAAAGACATTTCAAGCGTGTAGCACGTGTTTGATTTCCCAGACTTTGAAGACTTCAAGCTTCCACTTCTTATTTTGCGGCTTCTGCCTAATTTTGTTTTACCTGTATTTCTGCCTTTGGTTCTCCTTTACATTTTTCAGCACAGAGCATTCTTGGGCATGCAGAGCTGCATCCTTAACCCAGCTCCTGCCACTGGTATGCAATCTCAGAAGCTTAACCCTTCGTGGTCCCCAGGGTGGCAGTGTGCTAGGGGGTGACCTGGCTCAGGAGGCGGTGTGAAAGCAAAAGAAATGTCCCTGTGTCTTTGTGAGAAAAGTGCTGGTGGCACAGGAGCAGCTGGTACTCCGGCCCTGCTTTCCTGTTGTTGGCACCGACGCGTTAGTTCGGTGTTGAAGCAGTTAAGATGCATAGGCTGCCAGTCAGTTTTCAGTAATTCTGTACTTCCTTAAAACTAATCGAGTGTGTCGCCTCTTCTTGAAGGCCATTTCTCAAGAACAGACGTGAGAGCTGGTGGGCGTTAAGCTCTTGACATAATTCATGCAAATACCTTTTTAAAATAAAAATTGTAGAAGCACATCTAAGCTCTTCCCCTTTCCATACCCTTTCTTTTCTTTTATCGTCTAAAACTTGGGGTGAATGTTGAAAAGTAACCCAAAAGCAAGCAGATGGCAGAGACCTGTAGTTAATACTTTAATTGCAATGGTCATTTTTTTGTGAGCTAAAGGTTGCATATTGGATTCTTTTCTTTGATACTTGTTTTCACTGGATAATAATTACTTATAATTTCCGAGGCTGGCTGTTGGTGGTCATTTTCCCTAGCTGTCTAATTTCACAGTGTACATGTTACTTTGGTGTTTCTTCATGCCTCTCCTGGCTTTCAAATGCATAAGAGTATGCATACAAAGGACAGCTTCTATAGCAATGGATCTGTTTGTAATCACCATTGTAACTGTGTGAAGCAGTCAAATCCTTGGAGTCAATTTCTTTTAGTTAAAATTTGGGTGGTTTTTTTTTTTTTGTTTTGTTTTGTTTTGTTTTGTTTTGTTTTGTTTTTTTGAGAAATCTTCAGGGCAGAACTGACACTGACATGAAGGTGCCATTGTCTGCTCACGGTCCCGTGAATCACAGCTCTGCTCTGGAGAAAGCGCAGCCCGACAGCGGTGTCACTGATTTCTGTTCTGTCCCCAGGTCCTTTCCCACAACCTGTGCACGGTGTTAAATGTTCCTCATGACCCGGTGGCTTTGGAAGAACACTTTAGGGATGATGACGAAGGACCGGTTTCCAATCAGGGTTACATGCCTTATTTAAACAAATTCATCCTGGAAAAGGTAAGTTTGGGATTCTTGGGTTCTGCTTTTCCCTTTATCATTTTTTTAGTGTCATTCCTTAGCGTGCTGTCCTTACAGCAGGCCTTTGCTTGCAGGAAGCGTGCTGGTCTGAAGGCACTGGACTGTGAGTGTCTCTGCAGGGTTGTTTTGGGGCAGTGCTCTGGAGTGTCTGTGCCTTAAAATGGAGGGGTGTGCTCTGCTTGACTTCATTTTTCTCTCCTTGGTTTCCATTTCCTGTTATATCTGGTTGTTCTCTATGCTGTGCTTGTGCAGAAATGCATTCATATTAGTAAAATGGCACGGTGTGAAATTATTTGGAAGTGCCTTGGAGCTACAGGTTGTCTCACTCCATACTGTGGTTATAAAGGAACGTTGCCATAGACTCATCTGCAAACAGGACAGAAAAGATATCTTTGTTGTCTGTTCACGAAGAATTTTAATAAATAGATCCCCCTCAGTGTTTATGGTGGCTAATGTCAGGAAGTGCTGCAACGTTTTGCCTTGCCGAGTTCTTTCCCTTAGTGTTGGAGCGCTCTTGAGAGTTTTGTGGTTGCATGTTGGTTGTTGTTTTGGGGGAAGCTCTGGAAAAGCCAGCAAGGTTTCCCCCGTGCAGCTCTCCATTTTATTTTAAGTAGAGGCAGGCACTGGGCCAGAGCTGCTCCCTGAGGGCTGTCTGTGTCAGATTTAGGTTGAAATTCCTGAAAGAAAAAAACTATCACGCTTCTTTTCTAACAGCTTTGGTTGGGAGACTGGTCTAGGCAGTACACACTTACTTGCTTCGATACCACTGATTGCTCGTGGAGGCTGACTCCAGAAACCTTCAAACTTTGAGTTGTGGCTGCAGAGATACACGGATGGTTACTTACTTTTAAATCGTCAAGTCCCAGTGTGACCTCCCGCTGGAAAGTCACCCATGTGACAGTTGCAGATTATGCAAGCTCCTTAGCCACGTTTTGATGATTTTTGCTGCTGCTTTAATCTACATTTAATACTGGTGGAAAATATGATATATGGCTGAGATGCAGTCTGTCAACTTGGAAACAGGAAAAGCTTCGTATATCTGGTTAAGCTCTTCTGCCTCTCTAGTCTGTGTTTGTCTCCTACCCAGAGACAGAGCCCTGTTCCCTGTGTGGGAGTTGCTGACCACGGATACACTTTAACAGTATCTACTTGCTGTCTTGGCTGCTTGCTGTGGGGCAATCTCGCTTCATCCGTAGGAAGGTTATCATCTCATTTCCACTTAAAGTTGGCTGTCTGAACTCCTGTAACGCTCAGCGGAGACTGAGCAGCTTGTACACAAATTGAAAGAAGAGGCATTATTTTGTTCTGAGTGAAGGATTGTAGCTGTAGAGTCTGAACCACAGGTTTGTTGTTAGTAGCATTTGTAGGCAGTAGCAAGCTATTGAGTCAAAGAAAGAAGAGAGGCGGAAGGCTTTTTTCAAATGTAAGCACGCTTTATTGTTAAAGGGTGTATAGGGAGAAGAGTTATGGAAATGAGCAGCAACTGCATTTATTAAATAACACTTTGATTTGAAAATGAAAGACCTGGCTACCAAAACCGGTTGGTATGAAGTTACAGCGTGTAGCTACTCTGAGGCACCTTCTTACCCCATGTCAAAAGCAAAGGACAAGCTACCTTGCTTTCTCGTGGAAAGAAAGAGCACAGATGTGTGCAGTTTCTTGTGTTGCTTTCATTTATGCGCTGCTCTGACTTCTGATAATTGCAGGATGTACCAATACCACTGGTTTCTCCTAACAGTTACCTGAAAATGTTAAGGAACAGGATTGTCCGTAACTTCACATTACTTATCCTAAATGTCTCTTTAGAGTTTAGACATAGTATTGGATATCAATGAAAGGCTTTAGACAGAAGGCCACTTTTGTGCACTGATTGTGACATCTCATCTTTCAGAGATGACAGCATGCAGTGGGATGAAGTCACCAGTTCACGGCACATCTCCTTTGTTCAAAACGAACAAACAAAAAGCAAACACGAAACTCCTTTTTTTTTTTCATTCTTCTAAAGCGTAGTCTGTTCTTGATGAGGTGATCACAGAACAGAATCATGAATTCATACTAAGTTAAGGTGCTGAAGAGGGACCAGTACTTCATACCCCCAGATACAGAGAAAGCTCTCTCAATTTCTGGTCATATTTTCTGGTGAATTAATTGCTTTGAGTGAGATCAGACAAGAAAACTTCTTGATCTCAAGACGTTTTGCTTTAAAACATTAGCAAAATATTTGAAGAATGAGTCCTTAGATTTCTTTTAAAACAGATGTGTACCCGTGACTCTTAGAACTTCATTATAATTGTATTGGTAGGACTTTGTAATCTTCTGAAGTAACTCCTGTTGTACCCTTAAGTGCATCTTAAGTGCATGATTACTTTTTTTATTTTTTTAATGCTGGCTTACTTTAAGTTACCTTGCAATAAAGCCTCTTGATATGAAAGCAAACAATCATCAAGAAAGGCACAAATTGGTAGTCTGATGAGACAAGTAGGTGGCAACTAATTTCCTTTGTCCAAATAGGAAAGTTGAATAAATAATTTGAATAACTAGCATTACCTAAATGTTGATCTCCACTGTTACTTTGCAGGTAGATTATGTCTTCATAATCACTTTTACCCGATTTCACAGTCGTATTTGCCATGTTCTGTTATTAATAATTAATATCTTTCAATACCAGTTGAAAATGTTTTGTTTTTAGTAATGTTGATGGCGGTACTTTACAACATGCCTTACTTAGCAGGCAACAGTTATAGTCGGGGCAGACAATGAAGGACATCATCTGAAACCTCATGTTATTTCATCTTTCAGACAACTTAGTGTAATGTAAATGCTATTTACATTACCAATGCTCCTTATATTTTTTGAACTTAGAATCATAGAATCACCAAGGTTAGAAAAGACCTCCAAATCATCCAGTCCAACTGTCTATCTACCACCAATACTTCCCGCTAACCCATGTCCCTCGGTATAACATCTAACTGCTTCTTGAACACCTCCAGGGACAATGACTCCACCACCTCCCTGGGCAGCCCATATTTGTCTCATCATTTATACTTGTCTCATCGTTTGTACTTCAGCTAAATATATTCTGTATTTCCTTGGGCTTTAGGCCTACTTGGTAAGATACTGATGATGGTCACTTAAACTTTGCATATAACTAGAATTTTAAAATCTAGAAAACTATAGGTTTTGCTGCATTTCTCTGTTGATTATTTTGTGATTTTTTTTTTTTTAGGAAGGGAAAGTAGATGTCTTTGAAATGCATTTTTTTTTCTCTCTAAGAACGTAAGCAGTTTTAGGGGGTGGTGAGATCAGTTCATCTTGCGCATGCCATTGTTCAGAGAGAGTCACAAATAAAAGTGATAGTTGCTGTGTGTGGTTGGTAGTGTGGAGTACAGTAGAAGTTTCCAAATAAAAAGAGGACTTATCTTTGGGCAGACTTGATGAAGTATGGTTAAAATCATGTACCTGTGCAGAGGACAAGTCTCTCTACAAGGACTGATTAAGTGACGGAACTGTGGCTTGCAGAGCAGGATGAGTATTCTGGTCAAATAAAATGGAAATTCTGGTTTCTCATCTGAGTTTCATGAATCTCATATTCTTGTTTCAAATCAAGATGTCCGCAGCACAGGATATGTACATCGTAGGGTCTCACAGTAATTAAAGCCACTCGAGGAATTAGTCTTATATTGAAATTCCAGGATAGTCTTTGACCCAGTCTGTTTATATAAATATGTTTTGTTTGTGTCCTTAAAAAGCAGTGTGTATGTGTGTTTATGACTCGTTTTTTTTAGCTATCAGTTCCTCCTATTTGGAATTTTTCCATTTTTGCATTCTGTTAATTAAGCTAGAGGTACTTTTGTGAATGAGTTGAAATATAATTTTAGAAACTGTTCAACTATTTTCAGTTTTGGAAGCAGTGCTTAGAAATGATCTCTCTTACATCCCATTCAGAGTTATATTCGTTCAGAGTAATTATTACTTCAGAGTAATTGTGCTGTAGTAACCTGGACTGGAGCGTTGCCAGTGAAGGAAGCCAAAGTAGCACAGCCCAGAGTACTGTAGTACGGACCTAACTCTAGAGCTGATTTGGTTTTGGTTGTGGCTTTTTTCCTTGCTTCCCCCCCAGCGATGCACAAATGTACTTCAAGAATTTATGTACCAGAAATAGCTAGAGTTGCCACGTGAAATTGTTCGGGAAAAATGGTATCTCTCATTAAAGAGAAGTATTTAGTTTACTTAGTTCTACCCACAACTCCCAGCATCCCAAGAACAGCGATTTTATAATTATATCCTTTCTTTAAAAGCCAGCCTGTGATTATTTAGGGAAAAAAAAAAAACAAAATGAAACAACCCAAAAAGGTGAATTATTTTGGAGAGCTGGAGCTTGCATGCTCATCTGGTCATCTTTCCTGAGTAATTTCTATGTAGTGTCTGTGCTCCAGACACCACTCGGACGCTTGATGAAGTCCCTTCCACAATCGAGCGTGGATCTGAAGGAAGGGAGCCTAACGTGGGAGTGCTGATGCGGTGCAGCCCCGTCCTGCGGCAGAGCGGTCCTGAGACCTGCTAGCTGCTGCCGAATCCTGGCGGCAGTGTGTGCTGGGGGTACCTTGGGTTTGGTGCCTCTTTCAGGGGTCAGAGGCAGGAAACACCAGCTTTCACCGCAGCCGGGGCCTGTGCACAAGTTGTCGCTCCACCCGTCTCCCTGTGGTCACTGCCACTAAAACGTGGGCTGCTTGTAGGAAAGCAGGTTTCCTGCTTCATCATATTGCCCTAGGAGCCGGGTAACCAGCAGGGCATTTCTGGCGTGCAAGTGCTGTGTGGTTTGGGCCAAGAACCTATTTCTTACCCATGATTTCCAAAATCTCAAGAGACTTCTGTAACAGTGCAGAATGTGTCTTTATTGGTTTTGTGCTGACAAAGAAACAGCATGGCAAAGCTGCAGGGAGATAAATATATTTCATCTGTAGCATAAACAGGGTTTAGAAACAAAATAGAGGAAATGAAAGCTTTCACATATGTAAATAATTCACAGACGGGTATGTACAGATGCTGAAGGTATGATAAAGGATAGTGCAAGCAAGAGGAATTTTTTTTATCAGTAAAGTGAGGATTTGAGAGTCTGAGAAAAAGAAAAGATTTTGGGTGGATTAATGTTAAAGAAAGCAAGATTACATTTATGAATATTTTCTTACAAGAGTTACACTTGAGCAACATTAAGCAGAAAGGCTTTTTAAAGGTCTTTCCCAACTACTGTTCCAGTATTTGCTTTAGCATGTTCACATGTAGTTTTTGTTCTCAAGGTTTCCATACTTACTGTACTGAGTTGTAGTAGCAGTACAACAGAAGGGCAGTTGGAACTAAAAACGTTTATGAAGAAGGTTTGGGAGCTAATGTGCTAGAGGAGGCACAGGATGCACGGTAGCCTCCTTCCCGTGAAGTCAGGGTGTTATTAACTCAACCAGAAATTGGAGGTTGGATGCAGATTTTGCTGGAAGAAGTTCTTTAGTTTACCCCATGCAGGAAGTCGGGGTGGGCTGTGTTTGTGCTCTTTTTAGGCCTTGACATTTCTTACAAACTAGAATCTCTTGGTGCTTTTGGTGTGACTTGGTCTGTAAAACTTTGTCTGTTATCCCGTGCTATTCCTATGTATTGATTTTTGTTGTTGTTGTTGTTCACTTTCTTCATTTTAGGTTCAAGGGAACTTTGATAAAGTTGAATTCAACAGAATGTGTTGGACTCTGTGTGCTAAAAAGAACCTCCCGAAAAGCCCTTTGCTGATCAGTGATGAAGATGCATTTAAAGTGTGGGTTATTTTTAACTTCTTATCAGAGGACAAGTACCCTTTAATCATTGTACCTGAAGAGGTAAGAAGCAAAAACTTGTGCTGTTCAGCATTGCTTTGCTTAGTTTCTCAGATGGATATGTTAATGGTTGCTACTCTGGAGTTTTCAGAGAAAATGGTTTTTTTAATAGAAACTACTACCCTCTTTTGTTAGGCTTCGAGTGCTTTTCTTTGTCTTCCACATTGCACATGCGGGGATCCTGCAGGATAGTTTAGATATTGATTGCTATTCTTGTCTGCCATTTAAGCAGCTTGGGCTAAGTGAGAGTGCTGCCTGCTGCCCGTAAATGCCTTATTTTGCAGACCGTGAGGCCTGACTGGTGCTGGGGAGACAAGCTCCAGTACGTGCACCTGGAGCTATTGAGGTTCTCATCTCACTTATGAGTAATGCATGTTGGGATCTTTAATACCTGAACTTGCTTATACATGATTCAAATTTTGCACAGTGTGATTCTAAAAAAAAAAAAAAATCTCTCTTCTCTGTTACCACGGCTTGCAAGATGAGTCTTCAGTCTCTTGTCACCCTCCTGTTGAAATGGAGAAGTACAGACTTTTCAGATTATGTCTGTTTCTGATCAAAACCGGCCACCACCCGAATGCTCTTGCTTGAAATGGTTGTAGGGATGAACAGCAGTGAGCAAAATGACAGAGAAGTCTCTTTATACTTCAAGTACATGGACAAGTACAGGCAGTGCTCGTGTAGGTAACCCTAAAGCAAGGTTTTGGAATCTTCACAATTTAAAGCTTTTCCCCCTGGGGAGGGGTGAGGGAAGAAGGACTCTAGGCAGAACTCTAGGCATTAACCATCTTCTGCAAAACCTGTTGCAGAAATCCTAGGGGGTTGCAGCTCAGCACTGGAATATATATTTATTATATATTAAAAATATATTTTTTCAAACTGTTGAAAAGTCAAAGATGAAAACAGTCTGTTTTACGTGCCACAACTCTGAGCTGCTGAGCCAAACCATTACGTACAGATCATGCCCTTTCCCTATTGAAGTGAACCACTTGGTTTATCACTTTTTTGTAGGGCACGTTCACTCTGTGCAATGTTTCTGTTTGTGCCAGACTGATGATGGCAGGGTGCTACTGGGCATGCTGATTCCCCAGAGATGTGGGACAGCCTTCTTGCCTTCCCTTGTTGTTGGTTTTTTTTTTCCTGTTGATTCTGGGAGATGGAGATCATGTTTCTAAAAGCCAGGGCAACTTCTTTCTTAATGGCACCAGATTTCCCTCCCATCCTTAGTCTCCAGGGTTCACCTGTATTGCTCTTTCGCTTGGATTATTTTTAAAACTCATTAGAGTAGATGTGCGTCTGCATCTCCTTGATTGCAGCAAGGTTTACATTGTGCTGTGCTCTTTAAGGAAAGCTTGTTGAGCCTGGCAAAGAAAGGCTGCTCTGTTCTTATTGTATGCAATACCCGCATGCACTCTTTAACCTTTTGCCTGAGACTGCACAGGTAATGTAATCAGCTGGTGGAGGAATGCTGTCGGAATGCCCTCCTTTCTGGTTTGTGTTGGTCCTCCTGGAGCTGTCTGTGCTTCTGGAAAATTCCATGTTTACTCCCTTACCCTTTTACTCAAAATTCCAGAAGTAAAGGTGGAAACTGTTAATTTAGATCAGCTTTGCTCTATCTCCGTGTGACCTTTCATATCTACCTTTAAGTTCTTATGTTTTTTGTTTGTTTGTTTGTTTTTATATTGTTTTAAACGTTAAATCTAAACTCCGGGCTTCCAAGGCAATTTTTTGTCTTGATACTGAGAAGTTCCTTCTGAAAACAGCTCTTTTCAGTAGCGTTCAAAGTACCTAATCAAGGTGTTTTTCTTTCCATTTTCTTTTTATGCCTCCCAAGTTCATAATAAAACTGGACTATGTATTCAGTTTTTACTGCTTGATAGTGTTGCCTGTCTTTGAATTGAAATTGACTTGCACATCATCAATGAATGAACTGTGAGCAGGGACTTTTGCGAAGTGTAGAGCAGATGGGAGGGTGATGTTCTGCAGTGTTTATGTTTGGGTAAGACGAATGTAAACCTCTCATGAATCACTATAACCTCACAGCCAGGGAACAAGCATTTCTCCCTCCCTGTTTGTTTCTCTTATCCTTGGCTGTGAATATTGCAACACACCACTTACTGCCGTTTCTGGCTTAGAGTGATTAGTGCAGGATCCAGCTGCTTCCCCTCCTCCCTCCCACCTCTTAGGCTTTTTGGCTTTTGAACTTTATTTTCCCTTTATAAGGAATTAAGAAACTTGTGTGGTACTTTCAGGTTGGAAAAGTGATCACATGATGATTTTTGCATTCCATCTTGTGGATGGCAAGATTATGATAGAGAGAAACTTCTTAGCTGAACACCGTTGAAGGTGCTGGTACAACTTCACATGGCTGTGCCGGTGCCTTCTCTTCCTCCTCCTCCTCCCGGGACCTGCTCCTTGGGGTCCGTCTGGGATTCTGGTTATTGATTTTAATGACCTAAACTGTTTCTGCACTTGTTTGAACCTTCTCTTATCTGGAAAACTCTCTGGCTTGCATGCAATTTAACTTCCTTGCACCGACTTGACTAAAGGTTGAGGCTGCTGTCTTTCCTTCCTGCTAGTGCTGTGTATCTGTGCACAGGTGCTGCTGTGTTGACCCTTTTCTATTAGAAAGCACATGGGGGAGGGGGCTGCTGCCCCAGCTGCAAAGCGATCAGGCTTGATTCCCTCTGCCCAGGTGTTGGGTGGGTAGCAAATTGGAAGTGCTGTAGCTGCTGCTCAAACATAAAAGGGAGAATGGCCTGGAAAGCTCTCAGAGGTGTAAGCTGAGGAAAGCTTTAGAAACAGCAGGCAAGGAAAACAGTCAAAATGAAGAAATTTAGAAGTAGTAGACGGGTAACACAAGGACCGGGAGCTGCCCCATCGCTTGGTTAGTAGAGATCGGACTGGAAGCCAGAAGCAGTGCCCGGCCTGAGCTCTTCCCCTGCTGTGTAAGGAGAGGTGGCAGCCTGCTGTCAGAGGGAGTGAGGTGAGTGAAATCCGGCGTGGGGAAGGGCCTGGGGTGGGATGCAGCTTTGTGCTTCTGGTAAGCAGCCAAGTCACAGGCACGAGAGTTGTGCCTCCTTGTTGGATATGGAAGGCTTAGCTGGCAGTGGCCTTGGGCTGTAGCGAGGAGAACTGGGAAGGAGAGGGGGACCATAAATATCTGTTGTGCTAAGGTGTTTGTGTCCCTAAGAAACATAAAATGGTATTGAATATCCCTCCTCTTTCAAGGGAGAAGCTGTGGTATGTGCGAGGTGCAGCATTTCTGTAAGCTGAGTGAAGGCAGACCGGAGAAAAACAACGCTGTATTTTGTTTGCTCAAGTTAAAGCTGTTCCTGGTGGACGGGCTCTAGAATTGACACAGTTCTCGTCTAAGGGCAGCAGTGGGCAGAGCTTTACTGAGCAGCTGTGTGGCTCCTGGGCCCAGAGAGCAGAGCATGGGGAGAGCTGCTCCCCTTCACCACCTGCTGCTCCCACCCGGCCATCTAGGGCACGGGCATGAAATGTGTGCTTCCTTCAGCCCTCACAGGGCTGAGAGGTGAGGAGTGCTGTGGCCATAAAAGGAAAAATATTTCTGGTCTGTCATGAGATTTCCTTATGCCTCCTGTTTTAGTTGTCAGACTCAGACGTATGCTGTTTAACCAGACGTTTTCTGTTGTATAAGAAGGTTTCCTAACACTTCCCCTTTCTCATTTCTGGACATGTGACCGCAGTCTTGGGAATGCTTTATCGCCTGAGAGCTGTGGTGTGCGGTTAGTTGTGTTCCTGGGCCACCTCAACGGTGAAACTGGCAGATAGGTGCACTGTGGGCAGCGCGCTCATGTTGTAATGCAGTGCTCACGTAATGTCTTTTAAGCAAGCTTTGTGTACTTCCTGTCTGTGCTTCTTAGGTCTGGCTTCTTAAGGAACCACGACTTGTATAGTCGCCTTCTGTTTGTGCTCCAGTCTTCACTGCATTAATGTGTGTCATCTCTCATCTTCCCGCTTGGGACAAAGAGGGTCTGAATCTTGTGTGGTTTTGCTGTGCGTTTGAAAATGGGGTGGTATGTCTTAACCTGGGGAGGTGAAAGTCTCAAGTTGCCAGTGGTGATTCCTCTGGAGATGCTTCCTGCAGAAATATTTTTTGACCTCTTTTGTCTCCTTGTTCTATATGCTGGCATCTGATACCGTGAACGAAACATTGGGAATTGACCCTTAGCAATTCAGAAATAGAATTAAAACTGATGTAACTAGAATGAAAGCTCTGTCCGTGGGGCTTTGTTTTCACAAACTATTGATCCAGAGTAGTTATTATCTGTGACATTTAATGAACTCAGTTATGGGGATTTTTTGGTGGTAGTGGAAAGGAAAAACTGAACATTTGATTTGAGAGCATGCGCTGTTCTGATGGGGTGGGGAAAGGCACTTTTGAAGGCTGTGAAATGGGCCACGATTGCTGTCACATTACTTGCGCAGAATTGTGCACAGTGTGGATTTTTTTTTTTTTTATGCCTGCACTATTAATATCACAAACCCTATTTGAATAGCATGCACCAGAATAGCCTCGTCTGCCATGCTCAGCTGGGCATGAAAGCCTCCTTGACATCATTTTTCCTTTTTCCTCCTCTGAGAGACCCGCTTGTGTATCAGAAAAATACGTGGAAACAATTGTGAAACTTATTTCCCTGTGGAGAACGATGCCAGGGATACCTGGAAGGGGAAAGCAAATAGGTATTGCAGTGTGGGAGAAGAACAGCTGCCTTCTGAGAGTAGATGCCAGGCAGGCTGCATAGCTCGTGTTAAGAAGGACCCCCTCGCCCCCCCCCCGAGCTTTATGTTCTTTTTGTTTTCTCCTGGCAAGTTCTGGCTGAAAAGTGTTGGTTTGGAATGGAACTGGTTTTCCATGCTGCAGAGCATGGAATACAGCGGTGGGCTCAGCATTAGTCCTAAAGCAAAACCCCAGCAGTATCAAAGAGTGAGCAAGGCCCTGTCAGAATAGCAGCAAACATTGCTTCACATTTGCTTTTCACCACTACTCTTTAACCACAAGAGCAGATTGTGTGTGCGCCAGCAGCCTTAATTTGTCAGTTATTTGCTGAGCTCACACGTCTCCTCGTGGAGGAGGGGAAATGTCGTTGGCTCGCAGGGGTTCCTCATTTGAGCCCATAATGAATGGCCTCTTGTTTGCTTCCATATTTGCCAGATCCAGCTTGCTTCTCAGTATTTGCCTCACACCGCTCTGTATTTGTGCCCCCTCCAACGCTCCGTATCGCTACTGTACAGATACATCTGACCAAAGTTGTGTGAGGCTTGGGTTAGCCACGCTTTTCTGAATAAAGGATACATTCTGAGACAGTTTATTTGAGAAACTGTAATATGCATGAGCCCCTTTTCGTATACAAAGAGTTAATGTATTTTAAAATATACTCTACATACTTCAATGGGATTTGGGATATTTGTCGTGATGATGGTGACCTGTAGAGGGGAGGTGAGCAGACTTAAACATTTGCATCTGTTCCAATAATCAAAATGAAGTAAAAATGTGCACAAATGACATTAAAGGATATTTTATCTTCTTTTTATTGAGTAATGTGGTAACACGTTACAGCCATATTATACGTGTTCTGCCTTACTCCTTTGCCAGACCGCCTAGCATCGTGGCAGGTCTAGCACCCTCCCAGTTGAGCCTTCCTTACTTCAGCCTCCGCTTTAACTGAAGCCAAGGTCGTTGTGCAGAGCTCCTGCTGGGGCAGGCTGTGTTTCAGCATGGGGAAAAGCTGCTCGTGTGCTGCTTGTCCTTTCTGCTCCTCATGGCCTCAGGAGGTTTGTTCTGAAGCGATTTCACATACTCTGAAGGTGTTGGTTTTTTTTGTTTTTTTTTTTTGTTTTGTTTTGTTTTTTTTTTTTAATTTTTTTTATTTTTTTATTTTCCTGCCCATAAAACTTGTCTGGGGGTAGGAAGTGAGCTGCTTCCTGCCTTTAACTGAGTGCTGAGGATTTATGCTAGTTGTTGCTCAAAAGCTTTAGACTGCTTCTTTAAAATAAGGATTCTAGGAAGGGAAAAGCAGTAAAGAATATTTTAATGACGTTTGAAAGAATTGGACATTACAGGAATCAAAGAACAGTTGCGTGTGGGGTGAATTTCAGGTTTGGCGGTTCTCAGCTTTGCCGGGGCAATGCCTCCTGGTACATGCTTGGGTGTTTCTTGATGGCAGATGTGCGAGGGAGGAAGGGCTCTGCCCGCTCCAGTTGTGGGAGCGAGAAGCTGCAGCATCCACGTGCGTGCCGCATCCAAAGCGTGAGGCCTGGGCCCTCGCAGGGCAGTGTGCTAGCGCGGAAGGAGGGAGACGTGTCTGTGTTTCTTGGCGCTCCCAAACCTCTCGTGCTGGCTGCTCGGCCGGCTGACGGCTGACCAAACCGTAGTTAAGCAGTTCATGTGTTCTGTGGAGGAACCCCCCTGGGGCTCCCCGCTGGGTTTCCTCAGCCCTAGGAGGAATTGCATTCTGCTCCCCAGCGGTGCGGACCAACATCAGTGAGGGAAAAAAAACCCAGCGAAGTCCTGGAATGCATTTGGTCTCTGCCGCTGCTCGGTGAGGCACCTTCACGCCGTGCACCCCAGTCACGGTGCCAGCTGCTCGCGTCTCCCGGCCACAGGCAGTGAGGGAGCAGCGCGCCGCGCCCGGAGCTGTAGGAGGTGCTGGGCGCTCGGTCTGCATGCGCGGCCGGGCTGAGCTCTGTGCTCCGTATTGTCTGCATCGCTTAAGGAAGTGCAGAAGTGCGGTTTTTATTTTGTTGTGCAGAGGTCCTTGCATAAAGACTCTCACTAATTGTTCTCTTTATGAGCCGTTAACATTTTGCCCGTGCTAAAGCTGCAGACAGACTTAGTTTCAAAACATGTGGTGTCTAAAGAGTGAATGAACAGTGATGTGCTGAAAAACAAACTACAAAACACACCCGACCTTCTTTCCCTTTTTATATTCCTGTGTTTATTTTGAGCGACTATTAGAAGCATTACACTGTGGTAATGTGTACAGGATGATGAAAGATTAAAGGAAAGGGAGAGTTCATTCTGGAAACAATAAAAGCAGAGGTGAAAAATAGGTTCTTTTGCTTTTTTTGACGCCTCTGCCAAGCTGGTGTGCAGTGGTGGAGGGGCAGGTGAAGACTGAGACGTGGCCGTACGCCGGCAGTTCTTCATTTCACTTGTTGTCCAAGCTGTGACCTTACTCTTTTTATTGTTTCTAATTTGTTTGCTTTTCCTCTTCCACAAACGCTTTTTGAAATTTCCTGCTTTCTCACACCTCAGTCGTGCTGGCTGGGAAGGTCCGTGTCCTGTAGGAACCTGAGCGTAGAAGAGGCTCGCAGGTTAATGATCTGTTTCTTTGTGATGAAGCGAGCAGCTGCAGGTGGGCCTGGCCACCCAGAGTTCAGCTGAGGCGGACAGCTGCTGGGTCCTATAGTCTTTGCCAATTGAGCAGCGCGCATGTTGATGCCAAAATGTGAACGCAGCTGTAATGAGTTTCAGCACTATAAACTGTGCTTCTCTGGAGACTCTTGATTTCCATATCTGCTGAAAGCGATTCATTTCTGCTTACATTTCCTTACAGATTGAATATCTACTTAAAAAGCTCACGGAAGCAATGGGAGCAGGCTGGCAGCAAGAGCAGTTTGACCTCTACAAGATTGCCCTCAACACCAGCCGGGAAGGTCTCTCTGCGTGGGAGCTGATCGATCTAATCGGGAGCGGGCAGTTCAGTAAGGGGATGGACGGACAGACGGTGTCCATGGCAGTTAATGAAGTCTTTAACGAGCTCATATTAGATGTACTCAAACAGGTAAGGACTGCAGAGAACTAATGTTTTAAAATAGAACAAGTTACCGCGTAATTAGAAAATGTTAAGCTTGTACTGAAATTTCTTTGGCTGATGGATAAAGAGCAGGGGAGAATTAGATGAATTACTTATCAGGGTTCTTTACCTTATTTTTATCAGAGAGAAACTGCAACTGTTCAGATTGATATAATTATTGCAGTATTGTGAATGAGCTGCTTGTTGGGAGAATTTCTATCTAAAAAGGAAGTGTGTTCTGACTGAAGTTCAGCTTTTTGTAGTGTTATCAGTTCCTTCTTGCTGACAGAGTAGCTACAGCTGTCAGTTCTTAATTTGTGACAACTCTTCAGTCTTTGGAAATGGTTTTTCCAGATGCAAATAAACGCTGTAGCAAATAGAAGTTGCGCTGATACGACTTATGTATTCAGCGTAGTCTGGACAAGGGAGTGCTGGGCTGAAGCGTTTGTTTCTAAGTCTCCCCACTTCAGTAGGGCAAAAAGGTGTAGGGGATCCCTAGAGCTTTCTCCTTTCTTGTTGTGCTTAGCAGGCCATGCAGCTCATTTGTACTCAGACACAGCTGTGCTGGCCCCACAGCAAGCTTCTGTCAGCCTTTAGGTTCTGCAGGTTTCCAGATGATCCGTTCAGGAATGGCTTTAAAAACTGGGAAATATCTTGGGGACCTGAGGGCTCACAGCTGAGCTTACCTAGAGAACAATGTAAAACTGACCTTTACCTGATGTGGATTTTTTTTTTTCTTTGATTTTTTTGGCTTCTTTTTGAGGATGGAAACAAAGACTTTCTTGGCAGGCTGTGCAAAGATGTTCTGAAGAAGTCATCAGAGGGTTTTGGCGCAGGAATTTCTTTCAGAATATCCATACAACAATGCTGAGGTCTATTTTCGTTAAATCCTGGTTGCTTATTGGAGGTGAGGGATGAGACAGACACATACTGAGTCAGACAAGTGCAGAATCATTCTGCAGTTTAATAACACGAAGATAAAAAAAGCCAGTGTCCTATCAGACCTTCCAATTGCAACTTGTGAGGAAATCTGATTTCTTTTTGGTTTCTGTATGGCATTGTCTTTCTTTTTTTATTCCCCCCCCCCCCTTTGACCGTCTCCTTTCTTTCCTCTCTGAGTGGCTTGGCCTCATTCTCAAGGATGTCTGAGTGCCTGCAAGCTTAAAAATAAAATGCTTAAAAATAGTTTGCAGCAAGGTGTGGCCTAGCACCACTGACAGTCACTGGCCTAAGGGTCTCTGTGGCTGACCCCGTCTGCTTCAGCCACAGCACACTCCCCGGTAGCTGCCGGCTGGCAGAGTGCTGTGGTTTATTGCAGCATGTGATTGCACCATCTAGCATCCATGCTGTTGTTGTGCACTTATTCTGGGTCTCTAAGACTGCAGGATTGCAACGACAAGTAAATCTGTCATATTTTAGTTCTCTGAAAGAAGCATCCTTCACTTCTGTGGTAGTTGGTGTGAAAATAACCCCAGGAGCTGTCAGAAAATAATAGATGCTGATTTTGCAGCAATTTTGTGGGGAAAATATCGGTTGGCCTGGCTTTGAAAGCAAATTCTGTGGGTGTATAAGGAAGGGAAAGACACCTGGATACAAACTAGATCGTGCAAGGCAGGAAGAGCAAAGCTGCAGGAGTCCTTCACATGCCCTCGCGACCACCCAGACCTCTGGCTGCGTGCGGGGGAGGCAGAGCATTCCTGCGCGTTCCTGTCCTGGGCAGGGGGTGGGATGGCGAGGGAATAGGCACGGCCTCGGCTCTGGCCACAGCTAGTGGGCTGGAGGAGCCGAGCGCAGCCAAGCGCTGTGTGTGTGGTTTTGTTTTCTAAAAACAAACAGGCTCCTCTGGATGTCCTGATTTCTTTGCTCCAGACCTGTAGAGAGAGCCAGCTTTGGTTCTGTCAGAGCATGTTTGTTTGCTTATATCCAATGCGCTATAGCTGAAAGACGTTAGAGAATAACATTCATGGTTTCCTTTCCAACTTTTCCATTCTCTTAACCCGAAATATTTGGGCTACAGTGCTTTCTCTGTCGCTTGCTTATATTGACACGGGTGTTTCAGCTTTCTCTGATTGGGCTTCTGAAGTTAGGTAAAAATATGTAAATTTAAACAAAAAAAAGGGAGGGGGGGGAATATCATTCCAGGAATGGCAGCCGAAGAATTGGCTAACTTAGAAACTGTAGAATAATAACTGACCAGGTGACAGCAATGCCCCTACATCAGAACACAAAAAATCAAATGCCTGAAAGAGTGATCAACTATTTTCCATGAGATGGTTTCTGAACTGCTGTCACCATAGTGGATAAAGTAGCACAGGATCACTAGCATGCCTGCACATGCATTGCTGCTTTTGTTTCAGATATCTTAATACTCCATAAACTCGAATGATTTGATCATTATACATACATATTATCATTAGATTGTTGCAATTTTTATTATTTTATTTGTATAGGGCTTAGTGACAATGTGGACTTCTCTTGAAGTTTTCTTTCTTTTGAAATACTCTTTTCAATAGCAAGCTTCAGGACATGCTTACAAATGCTGTTCTCACGCAGAAAGTTGAGGCAATCATCTTCAGAGACTGTGAAAGAAATCTTGTCGTTATGTAAATCAAGATACATCTCTGTTCTCTCAAGGCAAAATGCAGGCTTTACCAGTCAGTGTTGCTGCATCCTATCCAGCAGATGCCAGGAGAATGGCTCTGTTATCGGTTTCTCCGACACACTCATAGAAGCAACTTACGTGGGATCACTTCCTTAACAGGGTGCAACTAGACAAGCGTGTGGCCACGTGGAGCTGCTCCCGGGGTAGAACGTCTTTTATTTTGTACCTGGGAATGTTCCCCAAATGGGCTGGATTTAGGGTGCCTAGAGACAGGCCTAGGTCTGTCACCAGGGTGTGCATCTAAACAGGATTGATTTATTTTTTTAGTAACAACTTTTAATAAATTATTAGCCATA
Source organism: Numida meleagris (assembly GCF_002078875.1). NCBI lineage: Eukaryota > Metazoa > Chordata > Aves > Galliformes > Numididae > Numida > Numida meleagris. The sequence continues at coordinate 9,360,070 of NC_034414.1, read as the reverse complement.
AATCTCGGTGATAGCAAATTTCTTCTGTCTGCTTGACAGGAGAAAATTAAATAGTGAAGTTCATCAAGGAGACCAAATAATGACTACTTAAAGTAGGTACAATAATTGCTTAGTTTTTCAGCTAGTCTTGTTACTGAAAGCAGGACAGAGGAAAAGGGAGCAGTTTCTCATGTGGTAAACAATTAGCAGCATGCTGTATTAGGGATGGAAATGTGTAGGGGAAGTCTGCAGAGTCTCAGGCTGACTTTTTCTGTGTACTCTGCTAGGGAATTTTTAAGCCACGTAACCAAAAGACTGAGCTGTTCAGCATGGGCCGGGCATTTCAGCTGTCCTGTTGTTTTTTGCAGGGTTATATGCTGAAAAAAGGTCACAAAAGGAAAAACTGGACAGAACGATGGTTTGTACTAAAACCCAATATTATTTCCTACTATGTAAGTGAAGACTTAAAGGACAAGAAAGGAGACATCATACTGGATGGCAACTGTTGTGTAGAGGTAAAAGAAAAAAACAGAAAACCAACCATGACTGTCTGTAAAGAAGAATTTATTTTTTTCTTGTGACCTCTGGCAGCTTTTATTAACAGAACATTTTTTTACTTCGTTTGAAACAGTCCATACATGCTCTTTGTATATACATTCTTCATATCTGTATTTGTACATATGTAAGAGGTAAGTGTGGAAATGGGGCTTGACAATATAACTTAATAATGAATGTCTGCAAGAACAATACTTTGTCATCCATTCTAGGCCTTGCCTGACAAGGATGGAAAGAAATGCCTTTTTCTCATAAAGTGCCTCGATAAAACCTTTGAGATCAGTGCCTCTGATAAAAAGAAGAAACAGGAGTGGATTCAAGGTAAGGTTTCAAAAATCTTGAAGTTATTTTTATAGAATCACAGAATGGCTTAAGTTGAAGGAAGGGCCTCAAAGATGGCCCAGTTCCAAGCCTCTGCCATGGGCAGGGCTGCCATCCACTACATCAGGCTGCCCAGGATCCAGGGTTTTAAAGTAAGTTGAAGCCTTACGAGATGTGCTTTACTCAGAGTTAAAATTCTTGGTCTTATGATTTTTGGGGGTTCCACTTTGTGCACGTGAAAAGTGATCTTTAAGGAAACTGCGACTCAGGAAGGACTCTAAGGGTCCATAGAGTGGGAATCGGCTTCTTTCATTCAGGTGCCTCAGCTCAAGCAGCCAAAATTAAATGACTGTTCTCGTTTGCTTTTTTCTATATGGCTGTTCTTCTACAGGTGATAGGGGCGGGAAATGGACATGAAATTGTTGGATTTGAGGAGAAAAGGGAAGCTTGTTACTTTCAGCATCACAAGTGGGCTTTGCTTTCATGGTTTTGCTTGAGGTAGCTTGGCTTGGTGAGCTGAGGGTAAGGCTGGGAACTGGGACTTCCTTTTCTATTTCCGCAAAGTTACTCCTTCTGAGACCTTCGCAGGTAATGCACAGCGTGACATTACACACATCTTTTGCAGGGTGAGGTAGGGGCTTTTCAAATCCGCAGCTGCCAACAGTATTTAAGCATGTGTAGCTTTTTAATATTTAAATTTCTAATATTTGGACCTGTTTCACGCTTCCCTTTTTACCTGGAACGTGTACTTTGTGCTGAAGTCTAATGTACAAAGAATTACTTGGTTCCAAAATGAGATCTGTTTTCACAGTTGTGGCAGATAAAAAGCACATATATATATATATATATATATATGATATACATTGGTATATCAAATATCAATATATATCAATATATATATATCAAAAGCATCTTCCTCTCCTTAGCTTCGATGTCTGTTATTTCCTTATTTGAATATAAGTAAATGAGAACTGCTTTCTTACTGGGAGACTGTTTTTCCAGTGAGACTAAAAATGGTGTAAGGTCGGTTCTGGGAACGTTGGAGAAACATGTATGTTTGATAACCTTTCTGACTTCTTCATTAGATTTGCTGAACCGAAGGAGTGGGAAATCTGGGAGTCATTTTTGTAGCTAGGTATACAAATAATCGGTATGACCACTGCTTGCTAGAAATAAGTATCAGGATTGGCAGAATGCCTTGGAACTGCCTGACCTTCTTGTGGCACACAGCCTACTGAAAGCCAAGTTCCTTTTATTATGGGTTTGTGTTTCTGATTTAAACATACACTCAAACAGGAAAAAAACCCAGCACAGGTATTCATTTCCCTAGGCTGTCCAGCAAGTTGGCGTTTCCTTTCAGTGGTGTTCTCTTACTGTCCCTCTCCTTGTGCCTTGCACTCTCCTTCCCAGCCATACAGACCACCGTGAGCCTGCTGCGAGCGGGGAGCCCTCCGCCCCACAAAGAAGCGCGCCAGAAACGGAAAGAACTGCGCCAGAAGCTGTTGGCTGAGCAGGAGGAGTTGGAGCGGCAGATGAAGGAACTGCAAACGGCCAACGAGAACAAGCAGAAGGAACTGGAGACTGTGAGAAAGGTGGGAGCGCGAGCCGCTGACCTGCACGCTTTAGTCTCAGTCTTCATGGTTTAGATGGGCTTCTGAAGTACTTCTGGCTGTTGAGGTGTTCAGGCACACCAAGCAGACTCCAGGGGAGGAGGTGAGTTTGTGTCAACTCGAGCCCCCAGGTAAATGGATTGCTGCAGCCCGCGGTAACGCCTGGCGCTGCCTGCAGCCGTTTCCAGGGATTTGTGGGCTCGGAGTAAGTCGCGTGGTGCGGCCCTGTCCTCTGTACGTATGAACGCTTGTGAAGGAAAGCCCCAGCTTTGTGGGTGGTGTTCAGGGACTGGAGAGTCTTGCATTTTCAGTTACTTTCATTTGGCTGTCGGTTTGGGGTTTTTCCCTGTTGGAGATGTCTGCCAAACAGCGGGCTTCCCATTGAATTTCCTAGGCAGTTTTTCCAATGTTTTGCGAACTGTCTGGGGGAGAACGCTCCTCTCCACGTAGACTTAATTTCTAGAGATATAAGTTGAATTTACAAAGATTCCAAAGTTGCAAATTGACTTTGTGAGTATGTATTGGTTTAATTACATTGTAGTAGTACAAGAGGGATTTACAGAGCTGAGAAATGTACTATTTATAAGCTGGTTAAATGCTTGTTCCTTGTAAATGTTGTATTGTCTTTTGAAAGCCTGAGGATTGCACTAGAGATTTCTGAGCATTAGCAGAAGGCTTTCTGAATAACTTAATTTCCTCGTGGATAGCTGTTAGTCTAAAGCCAGTGATTGAAGGTGCCTTTGCTGTGGCTGCATGCTAGCAGTGGGTTGAATGTGCCAGTGGATCTCTGGTCATTGGAACGGGGAGTGTCTGTGACAGTTCTCTGCGGAGACACCGATTAGAATTCAGATATGCTTCTTATCTTTTCCTTCTAAAGACTTGCAGGAAGAGCTCGGTGTGTTTTATTGCTGTGATGCATTTGAAAGAAGAGCGTGCCTCAGAAATAAGGTAGAGAGCCATTGAAGTCCTCACAAACATCTTCGCAGCCGAGTAGAGTGCCTGCTGCTGGGGCAGCTGAGATCTTTGCTCCATGCTTAGTCTAAAGAGTCTTGTTCAGAGTCTTCCTGAATTAATTTTTTGTCTTTTTTTTTTTTTTGCATTCCCATTGAGGACATGGGCATTCTGTTTGTTTTTAAAGGTAATCTGACAGTGGAAAACCATTTTTCTAAATTTCATTTTATCCCCTATACACCGCCTGTATGCAATTTGTAATGCCAAATGTGCATCACAGGGTAGCCTGTGTTACTTACAGATTTACTGATAAGTAATGCACCTGTTAACAGAGATCACAGGGGTGGATTTCTGTGTGGAGCTGTCTTCAGGGAGAGACGGTGGGGGGAGATGACAGAGAGCAGCCCTGAGGGAGCAGCAGGATGCTGACAGGCTCCAGGCAGTCTCGCTGAAATCGCAAGGGGTAAACTAACGGGAGCCGAGGCAAAGGATCAACTTTTAAAGTGGGCCGGATTAAAGTGACTTCTCAAGGAAAATAATTTGGTCTCTGACATAATTGCTGCACTTCAACAAAGTGGAATTATCTGGGAGCTACTATACTGAAAGAATTTAAACCGATTAATTTAAAAAAAACAACACCAAAACTGTTCAAGAAAAAGTCTTTGTAAATGGTTCAGGAAAAGGAATTGTTCTGGCAGGCTCTGAGTTTGGTTTGCTGCAGGTGGCTGAGAGCCAGCCCTACGCAGCAGCTGCCAAAGTGCACGCTGAGACAGGGTTTTGTTTTGATAGCTCCTGCACTAAAAAATAGCAGAAGAATAGAGGTGCCTTTGTCTAAAATAGACCTTTTTTCATAATCTTAAATGGAATTTTGAGATGCACACACTGAATAGACTGAGAGGTAAGTTTTCTTACCGAGACAGCGTGCAAAAGCCTTGTGCACCCTTTCTCTTTCAATTTGGGGTCTTGAATAGGATTCAGAGGCTGTGTTAACTCCTGCTGGAGTGGTGTGTTCTTCTTGCTCTTCCACCTTCTCATACTGTGGGACTTCTCCCTACACCACGTAGTTGCCACGATATGCAGTTAACGTTACTGGTAAGAGCTGCTGGTAAGATGGGACCAGTGCGTGTGTTCTTGTTGAGCTCTGGCAAAAGCCTAGCAGAGGTTTGCCCTCTCTGTTCACTATTGGCAATGTTTGTTTAATTAGAATGTGAGGAAGGAAATCAAAAGAAAATTTCACTTAAATAGCATCTTGGTTTCGACCACAATTGTATGCTTACTGATGTTCTGGCAGAGGAGGGATAACATTTCTATAGGACTGGTAATTTTAGCCTTTCAAAGGAGAGCATTTCTGTACAATGTATGTCCTACAGCTTAAAAAGAGAAACTGGGAGCCTTCCCTTCTGCCCATCTAGAGATGGGTGTCCCTCTTACTGAAGGTCTGCGGAAGTTAACTCCCCAGTCTAGCATGTTGAAAAAGGGCACTTGTTTTCTGTTCCCTTGGGTGAATCGGTTAAGTTTCTTTTGAAAATGCTGTGAATGAGTTATTTTGTTTCCAGTGCTGTTAATGTTTTGACTGGTGCTTGTACATTTCCAGCCCTCCCAGCACTCTGAATGTACGTGCTATTGAAGTGAGATGAAAGGAATAAATGCAATGGCAATCTTTATTTGGGAAACTAAGATGCCCAAAACCCATTTAATAAGTTGCAAGAAGTTGTGAAGGTCCCAGCAGCTGTTTCCCTTGCCTTTGCTTTGATGAGGAGAATTTTTCCCCCCAATTTCAAGTAGTGAATTATTGTCTCTAATTCTTTTTACCTTAGATGGCAATTTAGGGCATGTTAAAGGGATGTGATTCCTGATAGCACAATTACTTCTTCGCAGTCAAATGTCGTCACATTTTTGCTTTGCCACGCCAATTTAGTGCTTCCCTCTTTCTGTATGAACTCTGTGCATGCTGGCATGCTTTTGCTGTTGCAGAACCTCCTGTGCAGTTCTGCCTGGAATAGGGTTTTCTGTAGTAGTTTTCTATCCCATACAAAATAGACATGGTTGTATTTCCTTTCCTGTTGGTTTTGCCATGGAGATCTCAAAGGAAATGTGGAGGAAATCTGGTAGTCTATTTTTTTGAAAGTATAAATTTAAAATTGTCTTGCAATAGTAAGACTAAAATTGATATTTAGAGATTGAGAATAGACTCAGACGTTAAAAAGACAAACAAAAACCTTTTATTTTTTTTTTAAATAAAAATTTAGTTGCATTCCATTTCCCCAAACAGTTTAGTTTTGACAAATTATTTCTTCCTTCTTTCTTTCCCTTTCAGCAACTGGAAGCAGCAGCTGCCCGTGCTGCTGATGAGGAGAAGAAAAGGCTTCAGACCCAAGTCGAGTTACAGGATCGCTTCAGTCTGGAGCTGGAGAGAGAAAAAATGGTGAGTGGTGCCTGTGGCTTTTTGCTTTGATTCCACACTGTGGGCAGCGCGTTCAGCGGTGACATCCCTCAGCAGCAGTCACCAAAAGGTTTCAGCAGAACTTGATGGAGGTTGGAGAATGCAGTCTGCATTTTGTTTATTAGACATGTAAGGGTCAAATACTTCAGTGAGGGAATATAAAACCTTGAAACAGCTCCACAATTTGCACGGTGTTCAGAGCTTAAGAATTACTGGAAAATCACAAGTAGTATGAACAGCTGACAAAATGCAGACTGAATTTATCCTTCCTTATTTTCATGGACAGAGAACCTGAGACTGGTCCATGGTGTATGTATACAGAAAATGAACAAAGATATAATTGAAATGCATTTTAGGGATTTTATGAATTGATTATATTTCCCAAACTGTTCCTTTTTCATACTGCTGGTTCTTCTGTATTTACCCACCCACAAACACAATTAGAAAAAAAATTGCAGCTCTAAAATGCTGTTATTATGATCTAGGCCAAGGATTTCCAAAACTAATTTTTCTGTCTTCAAGGGTTTAGTCAGGTATCACCAGGCTCTTCTGCCAGCTGTGGAAAAGAAGTAGAAATAGTCATGTCAATGCAATTATGCAGGAACACAACAGGACAACTGTTCAGGACAACTGTGCGTGTAGTGCTGTGTTATGGGCTGAGTGTGCGTTCCTGAACACCATCACTTTCTGGGTCAGTGGGATTTAGGTTAGCCCAGGGAGAGCAGCCAGTGGAGCAGGACATGCCATCCTGTCACAACAGAAAGCAAGCTTTTCTTGCTGATGCAAGGAGCAGTGCTTACCTTCTGTAAAGTAAGTGTTATGCACTACTAACTGCTGAGGTTTTGGTACTTTCTCCCCTCTCAGTTCAATGACAGCTGACTGCTGTTGTCCCCAGCGTGAATGGAACAGGACAGTTCAGGAGCTGGAGTACCCCTCATTTCCTGCTCTGGTCAGTGACAGGGGGAAGGTGGGATCACATAGGATGTCTGTGGATATGCAGCTTCTCCTTCACTTTTCTCTAGTCCTTACCTTTGCTTTTAGGTTACAGTAGTTGCTTGTAGCTAAGTCAACCTCCCTAGTAACTTCCAACCCTTTATCCACCCCTCGCTGTTGCACGCTGCAGTGCCATCATCCAGCTGCGTGTGAAATCTGCTGCTGCCAGATGAGGACTTGCTGGAGGAAAGGAGCTGAAACAGTATAATTAAGGTGACCTCACCTTTGTGTCCAGGCACTCTACAAGCTTTTCCTTCCTTCAGTTTAGCGTGCATCTGCACACTAAGTCTCATGATCAAATTGATTGAAGATGGGCTTAAACCACTGTAAGAGTCCTGTGCAGCACGTAGCAAGAAAGTGTAAATGACTGTTCCACAGGTACAGTTCTGGGCTCTATTTGATCAGTCTTGCTCTGAAGGCTGCAGGAAAATGTCTCTCTGAAAATGCCATCTGAGAGAAACCTGGTACTTCCTTTATAATTGGAAACCTGAATTGAATGGTAATTCACACATATCCTCAATTTATGCTGCTAGGTGAGACAAAAAATGGAAGAGCAAGTCGCTCAGAAATCATCTGAACTGGAACAGTATTTACAGAGAGTACGTGAACTGGAAGAGATGTATAAGCAGCTACAGGAAGCTTTGGAGGTTGAGAAACAGGCACGTCAGGATGAAGAGACCGTAAGGAAACTTCAAGCCAGGTATGTATTTCACCTGGTAGTGGTGTTTCTGTTCCCACCCCCCCTGCACTAATAACCAACTGTGTCATACTTTAAAAAGATTGTTTGCATCTTGCACACTCTGCTGGGAAGAAGGATTAGCTTAAAGTGCAAAGACGGGAGATTTTCTTTTTTTAAGCTATGAAGGCCAAAACTGGCATTCATGGTTTTTATGTACATTTTTATTAGCCCCTAACAGGGAGAGCCCTCAGCATTTTCAGGAGAGCAGGCTTGCTTACTTTTCACCAGGCGTTTTGCCTGTCCACACTTAAAAATGGTCATCACTGTACAAACTCACAGCTGTGTGTTTTATAAAGCAGTAGCTGTGAATACTGCTTGCCATTGTACTTTATTACATGCTTAAATTTTAACTGATAAAGGGTTAATTTTCTGTTACTAGCATGGGCTTCACTTACTGTGGTTTGTTTCTCCAGAGAGTTAGTCCTCTCCAGACAATTAAGATAACTTATGCACGTTTGTTTCTTCTCAGTGTTTTGCATTTGCATCATTGACTGAATTTTCTGAATAGCCCTTTGTAGCAGTGAGCCTGCTCCACTTCTGGCATGACTTTCAGAGCCACACTGCAGACAAGCCAACAAGCACTAACTTTTTCCCCGCTTCCCAATATTTGATTTTATTTTTGATTAAAATTTCCAAGAAAGAAAATAATTAGCTTGGCTCTCCTCTGTGTATGCTATGTAGCGGCTACAGCTTACTTTAAGGCGCAACTAACACAATAATCTCCATTGCAGGTTACTGGAAGAGGAGTCAGCAAAGAGAGCTGAACTGGAAAAATGGCACTTGCAGCAGCAACAGACCATTCAGATGACAGAAGCAGAAAAGCAGGAGCTAGAAAACCAGAGAATGATAAAGGAACAGGCTCTTCAGGTTGCTATGCAGCAACTGGAACAGCTTGAACTGGAAAGAAAAGAGGCCCTTGAGCAATATGAGGTAAACTGTTCTGTTTATCAGCCTCTCCTGTTGGCCAGGTATGCACTAGTTGAACTGAATTTGAAGTTCATCAATGTCACGCCTGTTTAAGGATTAGTAAAGCACAAGATTTGTAAGTACAGGTAAGATATGCGATAGGTTGTTTTCTTTTTGCCCCAGACCAGTATGTATATTTGAAGAAGAGGACAGGTTTCAGACGCACCACTCCTTTATTCTTTTATCCTAATTCCTATGCAAGCCAGCTCAGTCACATCCTGAAATACTCTTTGCGTCTGTCTTCCGCTGTAGACTACCTGTATGCAATCCCATTGCTGTCATAACCAAATGCCTGATGCTGTTGAATTAGTTTCTCTTGCAGTGTTTTGATGATGTAGCAGGGCAGTATTGTCTTCTACAGATGAAATATTGATGTGTACCTGTAAGCTCTTGCTCCTTTAGAAGTACTTAAGCACTGACTTCAAACCAAGGATAGCACAGAATGAGTCTAGATTCTCAATTGTGGAGCAGTGCCTGGTCTCCCAAATGCCAGGCCTGTTTTGTTCCACTGAGCATTTTTTGTGTAGCTGTACTCATGGAAGAAATATGAAGGATTTCTCAGAATCAGTGAGTACAGGGACTGAATTTCTGTGTACTTTAGAGAGGTGTTGATCCTGCCTCTGTTTAGGTCAGGAAAACAAAACATGATGAGATTTCTGTTAAACTTGGGAGTATGTTTATGCTATCACTGTGTCCTTGGAGTTAGCTTCTATGAAGGACAGACTACTGAGTTTTCTGGCCCGGCCCAGGATATCCTGCAGTGATTCCAAGGTGGAATATTTCTGGCCCCTTTAGAACTTACCGTGTTGGAGTTGCATCTAACTCATCATGAGTGTTGTTCTAAGATAATGCTCAATTTTTTTTTTAGGTCTCAGGCTTTTTGTATATGCAGCATCATTTACTACTCTGTACAAACGGTTGACTATGTAAGAATTAGAAAACGAACAGTAAAACTCAAGTGGTGGAGTGCAATAGTTGACATTACTTGAGAAATAATAATTCTGACCTTCTATTTAGAATTAACCAAAAGACCAGTTTACACAGAAGAATATCTTTCCTGCTTGTGGCTATCAGCAGCAGTCTGTTCCATTTTATCACATTTTGTGATTTCTGACAGTGAGATATATTCACAAGCTGATATTAGATCACAACAGAAAATGCGTGTTTCTGCTTTGAAACTACAGTGTGTTTTCAATCTTCTTGAAGCTAGCCCTAGTTACACAGCTACAGACATCTTACAAACGTGGTTATTGACGCTCATCTGAAATAGGATGGCCCTGTCCCCACTGAGCAGTGCAGGCTTACAGAGCGTGGTACGGGTGTTAGATTTAAAAATGTCTTATTTTTGTATAAATAGAATAAAGTTATTCTCACTTTTAAATGGGCTGTATTTTATTTCAGGAGGTTAAAAAAAAGTTGGAAACAGCAGCTAATAACACCAGGAGTTGGAAAGACAAAGTAGCTCATCATGAGGGATTAATTCGACTAATAGAGCCCGGTAAGTTATCAATGTTAAAATCACAGTGTGCATAAACCATCTATTCAAGGCTGCCATTTCTTGTAGCTTACTGGCTTCTCTACAGCCTATAAATACTACACTGTCAGAACTGCTGGTCAGAGTAGGATCTTCTCTCCAAGTAATAGGATTGTTCTGCATTCAGAACATAAGTGGTTCTGAAAAAATGAAAGTTTGTAACTCTACACTACATACAGCATATTACAAAATAATACGGTCTTATATAAGGCTTAAAACTTGTGTGCAGTGTAAGCACTGAAGGATCTTGACTGATGGGACTACTGCCCCCTGAGGATTGGGTTTTGCTTGAAATAAATGAGTATTATTAAATTAGTAGGAGTAGATAAAGGCTCTTAGTCCCTTTAAAAAGGGTCATTATGAAACCAACATACCTAGAGTGTTAAATTTGTGCAAAATTAAACATAAGAAACTTTCAAGTCTTTACCTCTACTGACCTTGCTAAAGCTATTTCTTTCTTAGTATTATATTATAATATAGGATATGCTAATGATGTGATGCAGTAATTATTGTTACATTATATTACTACTTTGCATCATAATATTGTATTGATAGATAGTTCTAATATAATATATAATATAAGAATATAATATTGTATATTATTTATAATATATATAATAGATATGATACAATATATATCTTATATCTATTATAACAGATATAATATAGATAACAGATGATATATAGATAATAGATATAATATGTAACATAGATAATAACGTGATATATAGATAACATCTCTGGTATAACATACGCGATATATAAAATACATAACATCATATGTGATACAAAAAATATATTACAAATATGATATATAATATATAACATTTGTTATATATAGCACATGTGATATAGCATATGCGATAAATAATATATAGCATGTGCGCTATATAGCATGTCATATATATAACATATGTGATAACATATGCACTAAATAATACATATCTGATAAATAATATAGAACATGTGATAAATATACAGCATATGTGATACATAATATGTAACATATCTGATATATAACATGTTATATAACGTGAAATAATATCGCATATATGAAATATAATATATAGCATATGTGCTATATAGCATGTTATATATATAATATGTGATAACATGCACTAAATAATACATAACATGTCATATGTCATAAATAATATATAGCATATGTGCTATATAACGTGATACATAACATGTGAAATGATATATAGCATATGTGATATATAATATATAGATACGTGATAAATAATATACAGCATATGTGATAAGTAATATATAGCAAATGTCAGGTATAACGTGGGATAAATAATATACGGAGCATATGCAATAAATAATGTGTAACATATGGGATAAATAATGTATAGCATATGTCAGATATAACGTGAAAAATAATATATGGAGCACATGCGATATATAACATATAGCATATGTCAGACATAACGTGAAAAATGCTATAGAACACAGGCGATGCTATAGAACACAGGCGATGCTATAGAACACAGGCGATGCTATAGAACACAGGCGATGCTATATAGCATGTGTGATAAGTAATATATAGCCTATCAACAATAATATGCATATATAGCATATGCGATATATAATATATAGCATATGTCAGATATAACGTGACAAATTATAATATATAGCATATGTGATAATATATATAGCATATGCGATAAGCAATATATGGTGTGTCATCAATAATATACATATAGCATGTGTGATAAATAATATATGTCATGTCATCAATAATCTATATAGCATATGCGATAAATAATAGATAGCATATGCCAGATATGACATGTGATTAATAATATATGACATATGTGATAAGTAATATATAGCATGTCATCAATAATATACATATATGGCATATGCGATAAATAATAATATATGGCATATGCGATAAATAATAATATATGGCATATGCGATAAATAATAATATATGGCATATGCGATAAATAATAATATATGGCATATATTCGATAAATAATAATATATGGCATATGTTCGATAAATAATAATATATGGCATATGTTCGATAAATAATATATAGTGTGTCATCAATAATATACATATAGCATGTGTGATAAGTAATGTCATGTCATCAATAATCTATATAGCATATGCGATAAATAATATATAGCATGTCAGATATGACATGTGATTAATAATATATGACATATGCGATAAGTAATATATAGCATATGCGATAATATATAGCGTATGCCAGATATGATGTGATAAATAATATATACCATGTGCGATAAGTAATATAAAGCATGTCATCAATAATATACATTAATGTATAGCGCATGCAGTATTGTACGTATGTAATGTATAGCGCATGCGATATTGTATATAGCGTGTCATCAATAATCTATATAGCATATGCGATAAATAATATATAGCATGTGATAACATGTGATAATATATAACATTTGTCATAAATAATATATAGCATGCGTGATAAACAATGTATAGTATATGTGCTATATATAAGATATGATATAACATGCAATAATATATAGCATAATCATATAAATAATATATAATAATATATTATATAGCATATGTGATACATAACGTGATATATAAAACATATATATAACATCTATAATACATAATATATATAATACAATTTATAATATAAATATATAATATATAAAATATATGAAATATATAATATATACAAAATATGTAATATATAATATATATATATGAGAATAATATAAAAAATATATGTAATATATATATATATACATATAATATGCTGTTTGGGTGTTTAACACAGTCAGCCTAACTGTGGACTGCTAAAAGCATCAAGTAAAGATATCTTCACCACTTAGTGGATGTTTAGACTAAGGCTGCAGCAGCTGGAACCTCTCACTTGAAGCACCTTCGTGGTGTCCCAGGCATCACTCCTGCCACAGCTGGGCAGCTCCTTGAGCCACTTTTGAGACTGCCCAGAGCGCTGACCAAATCACCCCGAGCCTGTCCTGCTGCTGGGGGGGGAGTGCTGGTACTGTTGGAAATGCTTGTTTCAATGCTGTTTGTATTCCAGGCTCTAAGAATCCGCACCTAATCACAAACTGGGGCCCGGCTGCCTTCACTGAAGCTGAACTGGAGCAAAGACAAAAGAGCTGGAAAGGGAAAAAAACCTCTTCTGAGTAATGACCATGGGTGACACACTGTTTGTGAACAGAAGTCCACTTTTGTTCACTCTGCTTTGCACAGAACAGCTTATTACTCCTTTGAAGATGCTAGTTTACTCAGCAGGAGGGCCTTTCTACAAAGGAAATACTGTTTACCACCCTGAAGTGTCTACTAAGAGCTCAGTAACTACACCACTATGTGCTGTCTGGCAGTACTTGCTGTTTTCCTTCACCTTTCCAGATATTCTGTTCCTTTATGCAAGACTTTTCTACTGAAGATTTTTATGTAAGTGCAGCCTGCAACACAGTTATTTCTATAATAGCCTGTAACTTTATGGCAGCATCTAACCAATCAGGCAGCATCACTCTCATTTTGAAAAGCAAGGAAAGCAATTGCTATACTGGTTCAGTTAAGATGACTTAAACCTGGGATAAGTCTATCCTGAGGACGCTGTCCAGAGCAATACCTTTTCTTCCTTTCAGTCTCTTTTTGCTTTTTCCTGTCTGGCTGTTGCTCTTCACATGAGGGTTAGTGCTCAAATCTGTTATTCCTTACCGAGAGCAGGCTGGCTTCATCCCTGGGTGCCCGTTGTCCCTGACTCCTGGCTCCTCTGATCTGTGTGTCCTCTGGAGGAATCCACATAAAAGCATTGGAAACAGGCATGTACAAAATGCTGCTGTAGAACATTTAGGAAAAGCAGGCATGCACGACTGATCTTGTCACTGCCTCCTACCTGAGACTGGCTTAAAATAGAATTTAAGAACTTAGACAACTCTAATGCACTCGAGTCGTGGTTTAAAAGATGCTCACTTTTGACTTACAGATTTTTCTGGAGTGCATGAGTGGAACACAGTGACACATCGAGATGAAATATCTGCATCAAACCGACATTTATGCAAGAAATTTGTTGATATACCAGTCCTATCGTTATAGCACTCCATTTTGTCTTATTCTTCATAAGAGGCCAGATTCGAAAAATTTAGTGGAAGATGAAAACTAAATTTGACATTTTTATTTGATATAAAAAGATGAGTGAGTAGCAGTACTGCTTTAGAAAAAAAAAATTCCTGTCAATCAATGTCGGCATTACTGGTAATGAAGATTTTCCATAGAGTCTTCTGCTCTGACAGGGAGTTCAGTTTCTGCAGGGAAGGAACGAGTGTGTGATGTTGCCTAGTAGGTCGCCCACACCAGACCAAGGTCTAACTTAAGTCATATTTTGTGCTAAGTTATACAGGCATTCTGAGAGTTAAGTCCTGCCTTGGGAAGAGCAGGTGCCCACTGGTGTGGTTTGATAATCAGCTTTGATTTTTGCACATACACCAAACACATTCAGCCATCTTTTAGCATGTGGTTTTTTGTTCAGCTCGATATTAACTGTTAAACTATCTTTAGTAAATGAGACGTGAACATTTTAGATGGATAACCAGTGCCTTTGTACACAGCACAGGGCTGCTCAGCTCTCAGAAGAGCAGAAGCTGTACAGAAGCGATCTTCAGATTGAGAACACAATAGCATTTTCATTGCCTGTTAACTAGGACTCACTCAAATACTGAAATCTTTGCAGACGTTTACTCTTAGGTTCTGTTTTTATACTAATTGACATCGTTAATGTTTTGGTAAACGGAATGCTGATTAAAATGGAAGGAAAATCCAGGATTGTCCTATTTGTATTTACTGTACAGAAAAGCAATAGTTTCTTAAGCTTGCTAACAAGGCAGTTTTATACTGATTTTGTTTACAGAAGAAATGTGAAAAAAAACAAATCATAATGGAAATACTAATGTATACACTGTTAAACTTTGCTAGATGAAAAGGAACAGTATTTATAGCTGCCCAGCGCCTTTCATGTGGGATGCAGAAGGTATACACCTTCTGAGGCTAAACTTGTTAATTTTTCTAACAGTCTTTATTTTGGACAAATATATTTTTTTTTAAGAATACCAAATGATGCATGTTTTCATATTTTCTACTGTTCTTTAGAATTGGCTATTTAATAAAATAATAAACATCATTTACATTTCAGAATGTAGAACTGGCTTTTTGTATGGGTTTCTTTTGGGTTGAGAGAGTTCAGAAGATGGGTGAACACCTGTAACTGCACTGTGACAGTACTACACTCTCAATTCATTTC
>NC_034414.1:9038058-9044482 GCF_002078875.1 Numida meleagris | reverse complement strand
CTGTCCGGCGAGGCACCCGCCCCCCGGCACGGGGCTGTGCCGCGTTCTCCGCAGACCCTGGCGGGCCGGGCTCGCGGCGCGGCGGTGCCCCGGGGCGCTGCACGAAACCCGGCAGCGGAGCGGAGCGCCTGGCCTCTCGGCGCCCGTCCCGCACTGCCGCTCCCGAGGGGACCTTTCCTGAGAGGACCCGCGGGCGGGGCCGTCGCGCCGCATCTCCCGTGCGGGTATAAACCCGGCGGCGAGCGCTGCCCCGGGGATGCAGGCTCGCGTTTCCAGGAGGTTTCCTGTTTACGTCCCGCCCGGGATGCGCGGAACATGGCGCTGCCGGCGGGGCGCGGAACGGCCCAAGCGGCGCGGCGCGGCTCACGGGCGGTGCCCGCCGGGCGCCTGTCAGGCAGCCGAGGGTCGGGCAGGATTTCGGTCCCGGTCCTCCCTCACGGTGACCCCTCCGTTGCCCGCACCGGCCTCCGGGCGGTGGCAAAACGAGCCCCGAGCGGGATCCCACGCCGCTGCCCGGCCTCCAGCCCGCACTGCCTGCCGTGCCCTGCCCGGCGGTGCCTCGGGCGCTCGGCGGATGCCGTGCTGCTATTTACAACGCACAGACGAGGCCGGCACCGTTTGGACTCTTACTCTCGAAAGCCCGGACGGCTGCCTTGTCTCGCAGATGCTGCTGATAAACGGGTGTCTGCCAGTAGTAACTGGCGGAGAGCCTGCCAAAACGTTACGATAAGGTCCCGTGTACGTCCTGTTTGACAGCACAGAGAGAACAAACAACACAAAGGACGTCGGTTCCACTACGGCGAGGGGCTGCAGCAGCCGTGGTGCACACGGAAATGCAGCAAGTTCATGGAATTTGCTCCTGGCAGTCCACCATCCCGCAGGATCCAGCGGACAGTCACTAGCAGTGTCACAGAGACGTTTCTGTTTGCTTCAAGCATGCAATAAGTATTTACACCTCCCACACAGGCAAGACACCATAGCAATGCAATGTCTTGCTGATAACCCAGAGACAAATCGGTCAGGAAGCCTTAAGAATCATCAGGTTTTTCGCTTGTACCTCTTCGGAGAAGGGCTGCAGTCCTGGAGGAATCAGCTTCATGGCTTAACGTTCTTAAGTCAGATGCTACATAGGAAGACCTACACCTAATAAGATAGGCTGTTGACAATGGGAGTAAAAATGAAATAAAACACATAATATGTAATGAAAGCAATGAAAATATTTTTCAATAAAGAGATGCATACGGTGGAGTCAGTCAATTCTTGTATTAGACAGGAGCTAGAGGGATTCCCTTTCTTGAGTTACACGTTGGCTTTTTGGATCATGATCTTGGAGACTTTAATGACTGAAAGTCCCAGAGCTGCTTCCGAAACACTGAGACTTTTTTGATTAAAGCATTTCTGAAATAGCAAAAGAGGACCGCAAATCTTAATGAAGCCACACGTTGTCCATGAAGTGGGACAAGGGTAAGGCTCAGTACTGTAGGGGTGGATGCTGCCAGCTGCTCAACAGCATGAAGCCAGGGCGTGCAGCAGCTTAGGATAATGTTGTATATAACTAAACCTGGAGGGAAAGTTTGGAGACGCTAGGAAATTACCTAATTTGGAGCTCAGACAGGACCTTAGGGTTATCGTATCTGCACTCGTAGAAAAGTTCAATATGTAATAACAAATCTCAGTACTTAAATCTCACTTCTGTTTTAAGCCAGCACCTCTGGCAGGAGAATATCACCTAACGCTTTTCCCAGAGCACTAACAAGTACTAAATCAAGAAGGGTTGCTTGCTGAGTCCCCAGTGCTACTAGCACCCACGGGACAGTCTTGCTCTTTCTTCCACCTAGCCCAATACAGCCAAAGTTTGGTCAGTTTGTAAAGCATGTGCCAAGAAGTGGCACATCTTAGGTACTCATGTGACAGGAAGGGCACTGTTCTTCTGGGTCTGAGCACAGCTGTTTGGCTGTGTACCTGCCTGGACTCCAATAGGATTCAGTCATCCGTAGCTTACTTCCTTAACTTCCCTTTGGTAGAGAGTAATCTAATACTCTTACAGGACAAATGAGGAAGTGAAACAGACATTGTTTGCTCGCCTAAAGTCTAACGCAAAGCAAACTGAACTTTTATCCAGATCACTAAAAACAAAATTCTCTGTGTTTCAGCAGAGTAGCCCGGATCCTGCCAGGCTATGAAGGGGTTCCGAGAGCAGCTTCTGTGGGTAGGCACCAAGGCCTAGGTCCCCAGAAGGACCCAGTAAGATGCCTTATTTATCCTGAGGGAGGAACTGTGGGGGAGAAGCCCCCCAGGAAACAGAAAGCACACAGGTGACTATGTTGCACCAAGAAGATGTGAAGGTTCACACTACCTTGTACAGTCAACTCCTCCTTCAGGAAATACGAAGGTCACATTTGGCCTGCAGTCCCCTTATCCAGTGTCACCCAACAGTCTTATGGCACCTCTTGACAGAACAGGAAAGTAGCCAAGACCCCGAGCAGCTTTCCCCTATCAATATGCATCCCACTCTCATTTAGCAAGCTTCGTTTGCTGGTGGCTCAAACCCATCAGACATAAGGCTCACCAAAAGCATCACGTCTCCAGTCTGACTACTGGAGATGGAATTGTCCCTTGGCACAGATAAAGCTGACTAAGGGCACGCACCATCAGCAAGGCTTTTTTGTGTGGAACTTGGCTGGTTTTTACGCTCTTCATAGGATGCCATTCTTCTGTTAGTATCATCTTTGTGCTGATTTCATACAGCCTGAGGTACAATCAAGTAAGGTCATACTCATTGCATATGAATTCAGTAAAGTTTGAATCAACCTGAGCCGAAACATACAAAAGCACTCCCACTGGCTTCAAATGACTTTTTTTTTCTCCTATAATCAGCAGAGAGTATTCGTCTCAAAATGATTCCCAGCTGATGCCTACAGATTTTAGACTCTTCCTTTTGGAATAAAATATAGCATGAATAAAATGCTGTACAAAAGAGCAACCGATCTTCAAAACCTGCCTACAGAAGCAGATAACAGACTGTAAAGTCCATAAATAAGGCAACACTGAGAGGATGAAGGACGTGCCCAAGCTAATCAGTAAACAAGTCCAAGAGCCCGGTGTTCCTCCAGGCCAGCTTCTCCACGAGGCAGCGTCCAGGGGAAAGCCGACCCTTCTGAGAAGAGCCCAGTCTTGCTGAACTGTGTGGCTTTGCCTCAGAATAGTATCTTGCAAGAAATACTTCCACAGAACACTCTGTGCCAGTTTTTTTGAAATTTAAATAACTACTTTCAAAGTAATTGTTACAAAGTAGACACCGTTACTACTTCACAGCACAAGCTCAGTGGCTATTGCTCATTTTCAAACTGTGTAGGTCTGCAAGGGCTTAGGAAGAACAAAACGAGCATCCGAACGGAGGACGTGGTTTGTGTGCCCTCCAAAACCGGCTGTACCTGCCAAAGCCTTCGCACAAATCACATCGGCAAAAAAACCGCCCCTTGCCTGATCATTATGTGCCGACGCTTACCACCGTAAGAGGTTGAATGAGCTGACTTTGTGTCACTACAATGGTATTGTAATCAGCATGGCACTCACACGTGACTTGGATTACTGTTATTCCTAAACCAAGTAGCATTCTTTCAGCACTGTTTGCCTAAGAGTATACAAAATGCAATTCCCTTTTGGCCAAGGACTTTAATGAGGGATTTTCCAGCGTTTGGGGAAGTGTGTGGCTTTTTACTGGAACAGGAGATTTAAATTGAATCTAAGCAATGCCCGTGACACGAAATCCTGCCTTATCTGCAGAAGAGTTAGATTCAGTTTCGAATTCTGCCGGTCGAGGACACTTTTGTACTCTGGAGCCTGCGCTGCCTCACGAGCTCTCCGAGAGCAGTCACCGCGATGCGTCACGACGCGCGGCTCTGCTGCTGTCACTGTTCCTTTCTCGAGCACCTATTTTCCCCCGTCCCCCTCCCGGAGGAAGGAGCCCAGCCTCTCGCTCGGTGCATTTCTGCTTAGTAGCACTGCCCGCGGCTCGGAGGGGTCGGGGCAGAGCCCGAGGCCGGCCGGCTCTCGCCTCCCGCGTTGCCCGCCGGGCAGGTGCGCCGAGGCGGCGGCTCCGGGCTTGCCCAGCGGGCAGCTTACGGCCGCGGGGGTCGGGGCGGCCCGGCGGGGCTGCGAGGAGAGCGACGCGCGGCTGTCCCGCACGGGCAGGGGAGGCAGCACTTCTACCGTGCTCGGGAAAGATTCCGTCATCCCCTCGCACATACCTGTCCGGGGCGTAGCACAGACCGCGGCTATCTAGAAAGGCAGAGTCGAGAGCACAGCCTCACCCGACCTCTGAAACACTTCGCTTGCGGCGAGATGCGAGCGAAACGTCCAGCGCGCGCCTGCCGGCCCCCCCGTCCGAGACGTTCTCAGGGTCTCGGGCCGGCGTCGGGGCGCAGCTGCCGGGGGCATTTCCCTCGGAACGCTGAGCTGCACCGCGGCGACGCGGGAGAGAATGCGGCACGGCTGGTGCCGGCGGCAGCACCCCTGCGAGGGTACAGCTCCGGGCGGACGGAGCAAGGTGCAAAGGTGATAAAGGCCAGGGGAAAAAACGTTTGACTGCTGCTCAGCCAGTAGAGTGCTGCTAGAGACCCCGACCCTGCAAATATTCGCATCCCGGTTTAGCTGTGTAGCGGTGAAGTCGGGGAGGTCACGTCTACAGAGGTCCACGGACTGAGGACCCAAACGCCCTCGCACGCGTGCCGCGCCCCCCCCCCCGCTTACCCCCGTGCTTGCGCCAATGTGAGCCCGCTCCCTTCGGACTGAGGCACAAAAGGGCTCTCTCGCCCCCCATGTTCCAAAGCCATTCGGTCTCCGATTTATCTGAATTGGTCAAGCACATAGGTACATTTTATTAGATGAAAAATGCACCCAAATTGAGTCATAAATATTAACGACGCCGGATTTGTCACCTCCGTACTCGTGTAAAGAAGGCTGACATTCATTGCAGTCACTCGGTATAACTCGCGTTGTCCAAATATGGATTGCCGAAGCCTTGCTATCTGATGGATGTGGAAGGACCTCGACACGGACCGGGTCCGGTCCCGCACCCCTTCTCCCCGGCCGGAGTTAACGTGCCCGCAGAGAGGACCTGCACAGACGTGCAGGCGGCGTTCTGCAGCGGCAGTTGAAGGCACTGACCCGGTCAGACAGAGCGGGGGGCTTATCAGTCGTGCAAGGTATGCCACGGCTCCGAACCCACCTCTGAAAGCTGGCGTTATCAACAACAAAATGCCCAAAATGCCCAAGGGAGCGTCGAAGACGATTTCCAACAATCCTCTTATTTTTACCCTCCGATGGGTCGCCCCCAGCCCATGATGAAATGCTGGGGGGGTGGGGAGGGGTAAGTGTCAAAGCGGAGTCGCCCGGGCGGGCACGCCGAGGTCCTCCCACTTCCCCCCGGCGCTCTATAAAAGGGCGCGGAGCAGCGCAGCCCGACACTGGTTACTTCACACACACAAAGAAGGAGTGCTCGCTCCTCAGGAAACTGTGCAACTTCGGATCGCTACTACGAGAGCATTTGGCTCAGTGGATTATCCTCACTGCCAGGTAAGAACCTTTCTCTTAAGAGGAGGAAAAAAAAAAAAAAAAAAAAAAGAGGGAGGTGGAGAGGAAGTGAAAATCTCCAGAATCGGGCTGTGTGGAAGTTGGAAGTTGCGCTGCAGAGCCCTGCACTGGCTCTTGGCGACAGCAGCAGCTCACAGCGTGAGATCCAGAGCTCGCGGCTCTGCGTGCGGGGGCAGATGAGAGCTGGGGGGGTGCCCTTGCCGGCAGCGCGGCACTTGTCGGGGCTGCGGAACGGTGCGCCCGAGAGGCAGCCCCTGGTCCCGTGTGCTCGCTCAATCCCGATGCGAGCCGCTGGGGGTACTCTGGCCGTCCTGCTGGTATTCGGCCGCCACTGCAAGCACAGCTTTTGGCAAACGTGCGTTTTGGAGGCTAAGTTATTTACTCTGCGCTAAGTTGCTGAGCAAATACTCGCTTTGGGTTCATAGCGCACGCGAAGCTCCCGGCAGCCTGGGGGCTCCCCTGAGGGAGGAAGCTCTACAGAGCCACCGAAAAAAAAAAAAAAAAAAAGGACAGATGTGACTTGTACCAGCAAGCATGCTTATCATTCTCTTCTCGCTCCACCAGGAGTTCGGCCAGAATGAAACTGGTTCACGTAGCCCTACTCTATCTCGGCTCTGCGACCTTCTTCGGGGTGGATGCTGCGAGGGTGGACGTAGCCACAGAGTTCAAACGAAAGTGAGTATGGGAGCGCAACCCCCGCCCGCCCCGAGCTTACGAGCCCCGCGCTGGGTCCGGCAGCCACCAGAGGAAGGGAACTTTGCTCCGCGGGAATGGCACAGATCCTAGAAAGGCCCCGTACCCTTTCGGGAAACATCCCCACCCCCCTTCT
>NC_034414.1:9000173-9038018 GCF_002078875.1 Numida meleagris | reverse complement strand
CCCCGATGTCAAAATCTCGGCGCTGGCAGACTATCGCCCCTCGAATGTATTTGGTTTGGCTGCTGCCCGCAGGCTTGCGCTAACAGGCTGTCTCTTTCCCTTGCGCTCCTTGCAGATGGACGAGCTGGGTACTGAGCCGGGCCAAGCGGGACGTGAGGCCTCCGGGCGTGCCCCGAGGGCTGGGAGCGGCCGCCGACGTGCAGGCGCTCGTACGGACCCAGGACGTGAAGGATCCCCGCGTCTCGCAACCCAGGTAACTTCCAACCCCCGCTGCGCTCGAGGCGGTGCAAAGCGTCCGGATCCGCGGTGCCGGGGCTCCCTCTCGCCGCGCGTCCCCGAGCTCCGCAGGGGCTGCGCACCGCTGGGAACCGCCTCCCGCCTCCCTTTCCCCGCGCCCTGAGCCGGCGGGAGATATCAGCGCCTATACAGCGAAACTCAAATATAAATAGTAACTCGAGCCCTGGCTCCGCAGATAAAGTAACAGCCCTCCAGTGGCGGGGCCTCTCCCTCTCGGCAGCGGGCTCAGCTCCGCTCCGCTCCCCTCTCCCGCCGCCCGGCGGAGGGCAGAGCCGGGGCTGCGCCATCGGGGCGGGCCCTCCTCCAGCCGGGGGCTCCCCGCGCTCCCCGCTCCGCGCCCGTGGGCTTCTTTCCACCCCGGCCCCACCGTCTCACGCCCCGTCTCTCTCTTCCTCCCTCGCAGCGGCCGGGAGGATGCTCACCTCCGCATCAAGCGCTACCGCCAGAGCGTTAACAGCTACCCCCACCTCCCGACCTTCCGCATGGGGTGCCGCTTCGGGACGTGCACGGTGCAGAAGCTGGCCCATCAGCTCTACCAGCTGGGCGACAAGGTGAAAGACGGCGTCGCCCCGGTCAACAAGATCAGCCCGCAGGGCTACGGCCGCCGCCGGCGCTCCCTGCCCGAGAGTTTCCTCCGGACTGTGCAGGAGCAGCCCCGCGCCCGCGTCCTCGGGGTGTGAGCGCCCGCCGAGGCCGCCTCGGATGGACGGACTGAGACTGAGCCGGGAGCCCCCGCCGGCGGTCGCGGAGAGCACCCGCTCGGCCGGGACCCCGCGGAGAGACGGACGGCGCGGGGAAGCTGTGAAGGCCGCGGCCGCGGAGCCGCCCCCCGCCTCGGGAGAGGCACCGCCGGAGGCGCCGATCCCCGCGCCGGGCCCGCCGCTGCACCCGGGGCCGGGCCTCCATCGCCGGCGGAGCCGCCCGGCCCCTCCGCCCCGGGAGGGCCGCTCAGGGGAGCTCCGCGGCCGGCTGACGGAGACGTGGCCCACACCTGCTCTACCCACTGCGCTCCGCGCAGCCGGCAGGGAATCGGACACTGACCAGTCCCTGCGGGGACTGCGATATACTTGAACAGAGAGGAAAAGTGCAATCGTACGTGGATTTTGTTAATTATAAGTGCGGTGTGCGTGGATCATGAGATACGTATCGGTATTTAAGATTGTTCTGTGTCGTGTCCTGTTTGTATCTTTTTTGGGAAATATATTTTATTTTTATACGTTTTATATATATATATATTGCATATGGGCATTTTAAAACATTGTATCCCCTCTATTTTTCATATCGTGAATGTCAAATGTTGTTAAACTCTTTTTCCATACATTTTTATCTCGCATTCCAGACTGGTGAAAGATGTAGAGAATGTATCAACTGTTCTCCATGGGTAATATGTGAAATAAAGTAAACACCATTACATAAACCACTTCTGTTGTTTTTAGTGGGGGCAGGGGGTCAGACGGAAGGCTTCTTACTTTCTTCAGTCCTATCCTTACTAACCTAGCATGGCCATTCTGCTCTAGCCTAAACCCCTCAGTTAGAGGCTTCGTTAGCCGTTGCCTTATCTCATTAGAGTGAGTAGATCCACGAGCGGGCGTGCATCTTAAATCCTGGGGCAGAGCTGCTCAGAAGGCACCGAGGCCTTCTCTTACCCACATGTCCCAGCCAGGGCTGAAACGTGTCACGGCTTGGATTGATCGCGCAAGTTTATTTTCTGCCCTAATTAATCAGGGAAACAACTGCAGGCTTCAACATTGCACAACAAAGTAACAGATTTATTGAAGGAGCGCGTTCCAAAAATGGTCATAGCAGCCTCCAAGGTTATTTATGTTGAAGGATTTCCTGGGCCACAGTTCAGGTTAAAGTTAAATGGTGACCGGTTCAGTGTGGGCAGAACATCTTGGATGAAAGCTTAGCATTAGGGATTTTGTTGTTTTGTTCCTTTTTTTGTTCTCTCCAAATTCCAACCACAGACCAGAAAACAAACGTGAAACTAAACCTTATTACTGCACCAACAGCACCATCTATTGGTGTCTACACTGCGCTCCAACCAAACATCTACAAAACGAAACAAGTGTATTTGAGCAACAGCTTGGATCAAATGTACCATTTCCCTACTTTTACAGTATCTCTGAAGACAGTGCACACGCAGAAGAGGATGGGGACAGCAGCACTTAACACAGCTAGAAGAAGTTGAGTGGCTGTATTTTTTTCCACCTCACGCTAAGTGCCTAAGGAACACATTATTTCCAAGAAAAAAAAAAAAAAAAACAACAAAGAATGAGCAGTCATACATTTCCAGGAAAACTGCTGCAAAAAAACTCGTGTAGGAATTCAGTCAGCTAGATCACTGGCATACACACATCGAGATTTTTCCTCCCAAAGTTTTGAAATTCTGCTCAGAATTGCTTATTTTAAAACTACTTTCCTAAACATTTTCAATTAAGAATCTTGGAATCTTGAGAGGTGGGATTTCTATTTGAAATACTCATTCCTTTCTTTCTTTTTCCCTTTTTTTTTTTTAATTATTTTCCCGTGTTTGGTTTTTAAAGGCATATGTCAACAGTTGCCAGTTTTAATCACCATCTGTTTGTTAACAGCTGGAAAATAATTTGCATCTCTGTTACTGATGGCCTTTCAGATTCAGATGTTGTAAGATGTAGAAATAGGATGAGTAAGAACTTAAAGACAGAGCAACATGTGACATGTGTCACACTTCCAAATATCACCTGTTCAGCTGGCAAGATGACAGCAAGCACATGATCTTCAGTGTTGACTGTAGCTGCCAGTTGAGAAACAGGCAAGTGGCTTTTCTGAATTCATTAAATGTCTTGAAGGTATGCTAGTTGCTGCTGCTGATCTTTGAGGTGCTTGCAGTGGGAACTTACAATGTGTAGGTGAAAGCATGATCCTACTGAAGGACACAGCATAACTGGAATGACTTCCACAGAGCCCTACAATGAAATAGCTCCAATACTTTATTTATGGGTTGCAAAGCTATCATCGTAGTCACCTGAACTTGGGGCATACTGGACGTACTGGATGACAGAGTGGCTAAGTATGTGTATACCGACTAGGTGCCTTTGTACTGACCTTTTTTTCGTTTACTGCCAAAAACCGGTCGCCACTTAAAGAACTTCTTATCCTCCCCTTTCTATTTTACTGATAAAAAAACACTTCACTCAACACTGAAAGATCCTCCCCTAAACAGACAGTGTTTAAAGCAGCAAGCTGGTGCCACATGGCATAATTTTGACCCAACAGGAGCTTCCTAAGTGCAGCTGGAAGGATCAAGAGCACCACCTGCCGTGGTTGTAGGGAGAAGCAAAAAACTCCGTAGCTGCAATAAATAAGAACTAATGGAAGGATTCTCCCATCTCCACTCCTGCTAATCTTGAAAACCAAAATGTCTTTTAGAGTATCAAGACCAGCGCTGCTGAACCAGAAATGCCAGAAAGTAGTGAGTAGCCCTGTCCCAGGTAGTCAGCAGGTTTCTGAATATAAGAAGAAATGGAAAAAGTAAAGTTTACTGAAAAGTAAACTCTCTGGAAAACAGTAACTATGCATTTTAACTAACTTATAGGCTTAGAATGACAGAGCAAGCACGGGCACCTTCCCATTGCACAGCTGAGCCCATATCCCAAGTAGAATTCCAGGTCTTGGGGAAGAGGTCCATAAAGAAGAAAAAGAGACAGTCCCTTCCTTATCCATTTCAGCGCCTGCCCTGGGTGAGATCTGACCAGGTGACAGCTCTTCCTCCTGTCCATGAAGGAGACGTTACTGAAGGACTTTGCTAACACATCTCATTGTGAACATCCCGGAAAGCAAAATGCTTGGCATGAACCCTTCAATCGTAGTTGAAATCCGAAGATGAACTTGATTAAAATCTCTGAGCAGTGTTAGCATTTTGAGCCTGTGAAACCAAGCAAAATCAAATGCCTCCAAAATCAGTAGTATCTGTTTACACAACAGCTTAGCTAAAGTATCAGGTTCTAAGAACATCCTGGTGCCTTATAAACCAGCATTTCAATGGCTGCTTAAAACATGGCTATAAGTTCAGTTCAAACAAGGTTATAAATTAAAAAAAAAAATGCAATAGCCAATATGTACTGGAGCAGGAATTCATCCTTGTTCATCAGTCTATCCAAGAGCAAACGCCAAAGGAGTGGTCACCATTCTCAGCAGAGTCTCCATGGTGAAGTATCAGGAGAGTTCATGAAATATTCTATTTAAACTGTTATTTTGTTTTGTGCCCACCCCATGGCAAATAAAAAGGATTTTGCTACAGACAATTTTTATTATGAAAATAGATTCCAGACGCTATTTTTATCTCTGGAAGACTCTATTATTTGTGCCATATGGAATGGTGGCAAGGAGCCTAAAATGCTTTTATGTGGCACTTTTCCTACAAAATCCTAGTGCAGGTCCCCTAACCTGGAAGATGGAACTAAGTATCTATATATTCTCACTCTAATAGGCACCGCAACATTTACTTGTAAGCAACCATGATACACAGAAGACAGAAAAAGATGCTTGTTCTCTGAATATCTCAGAAAGATGTCAAAGACTTCTGCCAATGTTACCTAGGAACGACTTCTTCTGTAGCCAAAAAGCAGAGACACCGGTGTGCTTTCAGATGATTATCAAAATCTGCAAACCTTCTTGGTCCGTGCTAGTAAGAATTGCAGTCAGGTGCCAGACATAAACTTTTTCTTCAAGTGCAATGACAGAAAGGGGAATACTAATGAATACTTTGGCACATATGAAGCCTTTTCTGGCTCATTTAGTACCCAAAGGACAGCAAGTCATAATTAAAGCCAATAATGGCAACTCCAGACAGCCATCCAAATATTTTCCTTGTGCCGTCAATACACCGTTTTACATTATCTCACATCATACTTAAGTAGTGTAGAGCACACAGGCATCAGGAGGAAAAAATCCAACATGACTGAGTACAACCAATAACTAAATCCAATTATGCCTAACTAGAATGTGTTTATTGTGGTCACAAGGGTTTGCTTTTTCTGTCCAAATATTTCTTAAAGAACACTTATTTTCACCAAATAATCTGTGTCAACTTGAAATTGTTTTAATTTTTAAATACTTAATTCTTTGGAACAGGGCCATCTATCCTTCACGAGGAGAGGGAGCATAATTTGTTCATGAGGTAAAGAACATTGCTGTGTAAAATCCTCTTTACTACGCAAGAGTCAACAACGCTTGACAAGTATGAAAATGAAAAACAAATGGTTCCATTAAAGCTAGAATCAATGTCAATGATATGATAAGAGTGGAGTTCTTTGCAACTACAACATCATAAAGGAGGCCACGTGAAAACTTTTGACTCAGTTGGACTATGTGATAGGTTCTATCAAACATTTAACTAGAACTCCCTGAGATTTTCATCCACTGACAAAAGCTGGAAAGACCAGGCCTGCTCAGCTGAAGTGAAATATTTTGTAATAAATACTGACTCTCAAAATATGTTTGCAAAATAAATATTCCTCCATTTTCAGTTCACTATTGCTTTCAGATGACAGCTTGCACATTAAATGTAGCATTCTGGCAATTATAAAACTGTTAATATTTTTTCATGCTTTCCTAAAATGGTGTAATAACAAACAAACAAATGTCTGGGTCTTAATCTCTGATGTCCAGGAGCACTGGCAGCAAAAGGATAACAAACGTAATCAATCTTATCTGTTAGTTCAGGAGCAAACTAAGCAGTTCATCAAACAAACATGGTTATTGTCCTTTAATAGGTGGTTACTGTCACAGGACTTACCACGGAACAAAAACACCCAAGGACTAAAAGGCCACCGTGTAATCCATCCAACTGCTGTCAAGGAGAGGATAAGAGCGTGCCTGGGTTCCTCATTTCCTCACATGACCTGGCTCCTGCGTCTCTCTGCTAGAAAGCAGTAAGCCCTTGGAGGCCACTATGCTTCCCTATCTGTATATAAGGACTCAGGAACAGATCTGAGTCTTCACACTGGAAGAAGACAGCTGCACCTTGTAAAGTATATTTGCTCTCTTCAGAGCCAAGGAAAAAATGATGGATTTCTACGTTCCTTTTTCTAAGCCGTTTTTTTTTTTTTTTTTTTCCCTGAGGCTGTGCAGCTCTCCATCCCATTCTGCATAAGGAACAAATTCATACTCTGGCCCTTTATTGATAAACAACACAAAAAGTATGCAACTGGCATATATCATTAGTCTCCTTACTGCCTACAGAAATCAGACGTTCTGCTGGTGATGAACTGGTGAGCCAGATAGGAATCTCGACACCAAATCCCAGGCCTGAGACAGATTCCATCTAATTGAAACAAAACCTCTACTGACTACAACAGGAAAAAAGATTCAGACCTAGGTT
Organism: Numida meleagris; assembly: GCF_002078875.1. NCBI lineage: Eukaryota > Metazoa > Chordata > Aves > Galliformes > Numididae > Numida > Numida meleagris. The sequence goes on along the minus strand of NC_034414.1, from coordinate 9,031,357 downwards.
TTCTTTCAAAAACATGGCTATTTCTATACTAAAAGATGGTACCGTACACTACCTCTAATTTATTCATAAGTTTATGAAGACTGATGAAACTGCTAAAAATTAGAAGCAAGAGACAGGGACTCCATAAAAAGAGTTAACTCTAATTGAGACTCCCTTGTTCATTGCCGAAATGAGCTCAGGAATGTATGATCATTGCTGCTCCTCTTGAGTGGATGTGGTACTGCTGGCAACAATGGCTTCAACAAACATAAATGCATGAAGTGCAGTGTTAAGCGTGTTCATAAGTAGGCATCAAATCCAAGAAACTTCCAGTGTTCTCGTCCAAAATTCGGACTCCTTTGTTTACATAACAAAGTAGGATTTTGGAGAGTTTTAAATACTATAACTTTACGTAGTAGCATTTCCTTCCTCTCCTCCCGCTTCTCTCTCTTTTTTTTTTTTTAACACATCGCCTAGTCTAGAGCCTCAGAAAAGGATGTATGCAGATAACCACCTCAAATGAGAGGGTGAGTTGCATGCACAGTTTACAGCAGAGATTGGCAGTCAGAGCTCCTGCATCAGTCAGGGTGCACTCACGTTCAGTCTAGCACTTTGTGATCGTATTTGCACAAAATAACTGACATCTCATTAATGAAGGGTATAAAAAAAACTTGCACAAGGAAGCAAGCCCTGCAGAGACAATTTGCTGAACTACTACTCCCATCATCTTGTCCTGGTCTGATTCTATTAACTCTTGATAAGGGGGGAAGAAACCCTCATATTACAAGTGCACGATGGCCATTAAACCTGATTTATTGTGTTAACCACACTGCAAGACAGACAGAAACAAACGATACGTTTTTTCCATGGAATGTTGTTAGAGTTTGTGTACCAAGATATTTTTCTTCTTCTACTAGTTTGGCACATCTGTATAACTTCACTGCCATCTGCTGTCTCTTAAAGCAAAACAAATCACTCTCATTTAAAATTAATGCTGGATGTCAAAGTGGCACAGTGCCGTTGCCAGGAAGGAGGCCTGCATTTGGAAGGATTTTCTGTCTGGCCTGGGCAGGTTACTTGGTATGCTGAGTAAGGCCTAGGCTTAAATTTTTCATTCCTCCTGGGCTTTATTCAGAAAAAGCAAGAACAGCACAATAACTTTACATATTCTGAGGAGATGGAGAAAGAAAGCTACCCTTTTCTTTTTGTTATTCTGAGAAAGATCAGGATTTACACTTTGCCCAGTGGATGCATGAATTCCTTCTGCATCCCAACACTGCTTTTGCTTTGGGCTGCCAAGAGAACAGTGAACTCAGTAGCATTTTTTGGAGAAAAGAATGTTTTCAAGGTGTGACACAAAAGGATCAAAGAACACCGGCTCCTCAAGTGTTATGGGAATTACCTATCCACGATGAGCAAAGAAGGCTGAAGTTACACTCGCATTGCCTATTTAGGAGAACTCACGAAAGGAGAGAGATGCACTTGCCTTCTATTTCCAGACAGAGAGATTTTTTAAAGGCAGGAATTAGAACAGTGTGATGAATCAAACTGACCTCCCATTTAGCTAGATAAGATATAAATAATTCAGCTTCTCAGCAGTAGTTAGGTGTGAGCTGTCAGCTTCTACAATCACAGAACTGAAGTTGTTCCTATAACTGATGCAAACAACAGAAAGGTTTTTTTGTTTTTAAATGAATTTTTTCACTGGGTTAAAATCATGATCATATTTACTCTAATACAATTATTCTATATATACTTACTACAATACAAGCATTCTTAATAACTAACCCACTGCAAAATGTTTTCATTACAACAGAAACACGTACATGTACACACACCTAACCAGTAAGGCAGATTGTAAGACTGATGGGAAAAGGCTTGACAAACTTGGACCCACTGTCACATACAGGGCTCATTGTTAGGAATAAACACACAGCTGACAGATACAGAAGAAGAGGAATCAGAGCCATTGCCAGCCCTCTTCCATTAAAGGCTGTTTATAAAAATACTGGGGGCAGGCATCTGTGTATAGAAGCCCAGCAACATAGAGCAGCTGGGACAACCTTGCTGCAGTTTGGAAACAAAGACTTGCACAAGAACTAGTCTAAACAGTCCCTGTGTTGAACAGACCTCTCTTTGGGAATGTCACATCTTAGTCAAATTACTATTTTGAAATAGTAACTTTTATACATATGTATGTTTGAAAAAGTCTTCAAAGTAATATTTCAAATTCTGTTCCAGATCCAGTTTTGGTTTCCAGTTTGGATTCACTTCTGCTCTCTGGTTTAAAAAACAGCAGTTTGAAGCCACCAGTCACTGAATTAGCCTGGATTTTAACTCTGGCAGCTCTCGTATATTCAAAGTACATATACCTGGAGGAAAAAAAAAGCCCAAGATCTATGATGGAGAAAGGGGATGGAAAAGCCTGATCCTTTTAGGAAGAGGATAGGTGCTGTAGGCCAAATCAGAAATGCCAGCTGGGGCACCTTCTGGCTCAGTGTCTAGCAGCAGCCCGAAGTCAGCTGGACATCACTGGGAAGATTACTGAGAACGTGTGAGTTGGTCTGGCACTCAAAAGCTACATGCAGAACCTTAGGACACCTCCATCTTGAGTCTGACATACAGTTCTGATCACGCAGTATCTTAAGAAGGACATAGTGGATCTACAGAAGGCAGAGAGAAAAGTGATATCAAGGGGATGGAATGCTTTTTGAGAAGAGACTAAAAAGGTCAGAACTCTTCAGTTTGGAAGGCCTCTACTGTGTGAGGCCTTGTGGTTTAGACAGCAAGAGAAAGCCTCACAAAATCCCTGGACATGAGGTAGAACAACCTGCATTGGTGGGCCAGTAGTTGTAACTACTATGAAAAACAGTTGGGAAGGTCAAAGGAGCAACTAGCTACTTTAAGTTCTCCAACAATGCTGCACAGCGGAGTAAAGCATGTTAATGGGAACTCTTTTAGTCATGTTCTGCTTTCTCTTAATTGCTACTTGCTTAGGAAAAGTGTTTTAATGCTTGTCGTCTTGTCAATCACTGTAGCAAGAGACACACCGCTCCTCTTGACTTCAGTTAAGAACAGCAGAGGTCTGACGTGCCTTACGAGTATAATCGAACTGAGTTAAAAAGAATGTTTGGATAAGAAGTTTATTCTTTGCTTTCGTGTGTCTTTCATATTTTCGTAGTCACAAGTTTTTTGTTGAAGAAGGAGTTTTACCCTCCTTTTTTAACACCAGCCTCTCTAGCGATGAAGGATGAATAGGGAAAGTGTTGACCTTTCTCTCTATGTTCCAGTTAATAAATACAAATAACATTTTCTTGTATCGGTGCCCGGTTTGGATAAAACACAGTCTGATAGGAACTGCATCCCAGATGTTACATCTGATAATTAGTCAGCTTTAAATTGTAACATAGCTGAATGTTATTAAAACAACTGAAATAAAAATAGACCTTCATCCCTGTCATATTTTTTTTTCTGCAAGAAAACAGTGTTTTTTGCCTTAAGAAGGTCAGTTTAAAGTAGCAATATAATGATTTAGAGGAAGGTAACTTTCAATCCTAGCTTGTCAGTGTTAAATATTTTGCAATAAACTGCTCATCAGTGGCTTATCAGACAAAACAGTCAGCTGGTAAGCTCTGTTGCTTTTGTGTATTCTAATACACTTTTAGTATGATCCAGAAAATCCAGGCAAGGGGTAATATATTTGATCACATGACTTGTTATCTTAAATGGTTTCATATGTGGTCGTTGCTGCAGTTATTTGACATGACTCAGGCTGACCTCATTGTTTGTATGCTTGAGAGGGAACAATTATGTAACTACTAAATGGTATGGCAGACAGCAATGCCATACAGGACTGGAAAAAAAAAAAAAAGCAGAAATGCAATGCCTACCAAACTGTCAAACTGTCTTACATCAATATAATCAGTATTTTTCCTTTGTACTGTCCTGTATCTGAGAACATGAAAAAGCTAACACTCATGCTGATAGATGTGGGTTAATCAAGTCATCTTGTAGGTCTTGTAGACAACTGGAAGCTACTATTTTTGTGATTCTCACATCAAAGCCTGAATATTTTCAAACAAGTTCTACGTTTGTCAGAATAACAACATCTAAAATAAGTAAAACAGGCAATAGTGGTACTAAGAAAAAAAAAAACAGTCAAAGCTCTCAATAGATAATATATATCAATAAATTGAATCATAAGTACTTTAGTTATAAAATCCTGGTACATACCTAAAGTCACTGACACTGTCTTAAGGAGGATGTTGAGGCAAATATATCTTTAGTTTTATCGGTGTTTTATAAACAACAAATAAATAACATAGCATTAACCAAAGCTTTGCAAGTCACAAACACTATGACATTCCTCTTGGTACTGACATCCATTCTGCAAAAGCATTTGTGTTAACAAGATAGAAATTGAAAAATGAGAGAGTTCTGGAAAATTCACTGTTATCTATTTAATCTGATTCTGAGGTTCTTTATTTTAGTTTTCCTGGCACAGATTTCAAGGTTTTTTAAGTGAAAACATGTAACATCTTATGAAACTGCAAGCCTCTCAGAACTATTTTGCTAGACTTCAGTTATGTTTCATTCTTTATGGAGGTTTTTGTTGAGCACACAGAAGTTACAAGACAAAGACATTCTAGTGTTCTGAAAGCTCTGATTTCAATTTCATTTTATCAAATATCAGTAGCCAGCAAGTGACTGAATGGACAGCACCCAGTAGAACCATCGCAACGGGCAGTGTGTTAATGCTTCAGAGGGGTGAGCAATTTCTGCTGATTTCATAAGGGACCAACTTGAAATGCATAGGAACAGCCTGCTGGAGATAACTGAAGGTAATGTTAAATCAGGCCATAATTAAAGAGTTTGTTAGGCATTTTGTACAGATTCCAGTGCCCACACCTGAGGAATTGCAATCTATCTTCCTTATTTCTTCCTCTTATTCCAGAATTTTTTATTTTCCATCTTAAATATTTCTGGGGTTGTTTTGTGCATTAATGAAAAGTGCTCAGCTGACGCCCCGGAGGAAAGTAAACTGTTCAGAAAAAAATGGTAAGTGACTTTGGCTATCACACAAAAGTCAATCAACAATATGTGCTGGTTTAGTCTCTAGCCTAATAAGACTTTCTTTTCCTACTGACAGAATTGTTGATGCACGTTGAGAGAACATGAGCCCAGGGAATATGGCAAACTGTTCATTTCGAGTGGAGCCTACTGCTGCCAGCTCTGAGGGAGATGCATGCTGGTGTATGAGGATTTATTAAAGTTTTCCTGGGATTCTTGACAACATGTTCTTGCCCGAAGATACTTCATTTCTTTCAATATGTGAGCAGAAAAATCAGTTTTAATTATCACAACTTTAAAGCTGATTAAAGCAAATACAAACTACTGTCAGCGTTGTGATTTCAAGTAGCTTAAATACATGGCAAGAGAAGAGTAGTTCTTCATGTGTTAGAAGTGGTTGGCAAAGGAAAGAAAACATGATTTAGCTCACAGCCTAGGAATCAAGAGGAGAACGAGACGAGAAAAGTATTTTTGCTCACTGTAACACATTCAATGTTTGCTTTGCATTCTTGGGACTGCTCTCAAAAATTAGTGTCACAGAAAGGAGAGAGAAGTAAATGGATTCCATGGCTGATCAGAGCACTCTTGTCCTCCAAATAGCTGGGATGGAACCATGCCAAATGGCAGTTTTCAGGCCATGGCATAGTGTTAGAGCCTGCTGTTTTAATCTGTTCAGCACAGATAACTGCTCAGTTATCTCCCTTAACAGCTGCTACTTCCCGGTCTGAAAAAGATACTGCACTTTGGAACCATAATGTTTCCCACTCAGCACAAAAGCCCACCTACTGATACTCTGAGATGGTACTGCCTGACAGTGTTACCTGAGCCAGAGGGGCAATTACTTTCCCAGACACACACAGTCAAGTTTTTCCACTAAAACAGTGTTCAGCTTTTCAGGGCTCTTTCTCCATAGCAACCAAGTGGGGAGCACCATCACTTCTGCTCATTTGTAGTGCTTGTTAGACCAGGTGTTCCCTCTTAAGTTCATTTCTGTGATGTTGGTCTCAAAATCATTATTATAAGCTGAATGCCTGGAGAAGGTAATGGTTTTTCTGCATGTGTCTAGGTCATTCTGACTTAATCTCCTTCTTGCAACACTGTCAGACAACTAGCTGTCAATGTGTTCAACAAATTTAAAATGCCATTAGAAAGATTACAGTCTATATTCAGTCCATATTTCCTTCAACTGAAACTGCTGTGAAAATGTCTGAATATTTAAATACAGCTTGTACTGCTCAGGGGTAGTGTAGAAGTTTTGTTTCTACTGACCCTTGTCAGACAAGCTCCTCCAATCTCAGTTATTTTCATCCATGTCAAACACACAAGATTTTTGAAACAGCATTTAGCTAAAAATGGGAGCTGACACAGAAGCGTTAAGTCAGCTTCCCAAATGGGCAATCTCAACCTGCAATAGAGCCGTACTTGACAAAATATCTGTAAGTAATTACAGAATTAGGAAGTTGAACCTGTACGATGGAACACTCCATGAGCTTGTGTGACTCTCTCTCTCTTTTCGAAGTGCCTTAATCTTGGGCATTTCTAAATGCCTAAGAACACTCTTACTCATGGGATGGGTGACAGATTGTGCTTCTTCCTATACTTCTATGCACATGGCACTTTGCAAGGTGATGGGTCTTACTGGGCAAGGACATAGTTATCAGTAATCATATTAGTTATCAATAATCATATTAATGCAAGAATAGCAAACAAAGATACTAGGGGGAGGCTGGGAGACAAATGGATGCAATCAGGCTACACCCTGATGGATGATCTCATGCCCTCCAAGGAACAATGGTGGTCCCCGAGCAAAGCAGTTCTGCATCATTCATGCCTGCTCTGCTATGCTGCCATGGGGAGCGGTTGGCTATGTCTGTGCTGGCAGCTGGGGCGTGGTGGAAGAACTGGGACTGTCTGGATAGAAAGAAAACATTCAGGGTTCAGTCTCTAAGTGAGAAAATGTAGACATCCCAAACAAAAAGAACTAGGTGAGGTCAAAAACCTGCAGAGTGGAAACTAAGAGCCAGTAGTCAAGTAGAATGGACTTAGTTAGAGGCATAAATGTCCATTTTCATTTGCTTACTGTCAAAGATCTGTGTCTATGCTCCTAAATGGATTTCCAAAGCACGTAGTTGCTCAGAATTGACCTTTGAAAACTCTAAAGAAATCTGCATGTGTATGCCAGTGTTTAGGTGTTACTGTTCAGCTTTGGAAAAAGCTTGTCAGATGTTGAAGAAAGTGGGAAATACATCAAGAAGGAAACTTTTTCCTATGACCTCTTGAAAGAATCCATAGTCTTTGAGAAGTCTGGATTTCCTTCAGCAGATGTATTGGATTAAGGTTGCATGTTTTTATTATTTTGGTTATCTGTCCTCTCCATGCAATTCTAAAAAGAATATATATGTATGTGTGATTATAGAGGTTAGTTAGTGCACGCAGATATGCCTCCATCTAGACAAAATACTTAAAAATTAAAAACATCTCGACAGGCAAAGTGGTAAGAGAGATAGCAGTTCATACAAACTGGTATGTTTTACAACAGAGAACATAATTTTGGAAGTTACAGGCTTACGATTTACTTTGTTGAATTCAACACAATTAACAAATGGAGTTCAGAATATCTCTCCCAATCTTCAGTTTTTCTGCAGAAAAGTGCCTTTTCTGTCATGTGTTTCTCTTTTGTTCTTGTGTAATTCAATAGATTCCTTCCCTGATTTTTTGGTTAATAGAAAGCACTGAAAAGAATACAGATAATACAGAGAAGGACTTCTTAGTCCCACTGGAATAGCAAGGCACACTTTAACTCAGAGAGGAGCATCAGCTATGGCAAGGAAGAAGTAAAACTTTCACCTCGAGAGTTGTAATTTCTGCTCCCCTTCATAACCAGCCACTGGACAAAATCCATGGCTGACAGTGTTTTCTTCACGGTGGCATCACAGCTTGTCTCACTGCATTTTGCCAGGATGGGCATTTCTACTGAAGCAGTAAAAAGCAATGTATACTGCCTGCAAGCAGTGACACGTTTTCAAACAGAGCATAGCAAAAAAGTGTGAGGGAGAACTTGGGTTTTCAAGGGTTGCCAGGCAAGACAAACCACCCCCTTCTTGTGGCTCCACTGACATGCCTATGTCCTCCTTTTGAAAGCTCTGGAGGAAATGATGAGACAGAAACCAGTGTCTTCTGGCAGAGAGCAGTTAACTTTTGGAAAGCGAGTTTGTATATTACAGCAGAGGCTTTGATGCTGCACTTTGAAGGAATCTTTGGGAACAGAGCAAACTGCCTTCAGTGCCTACATTCAGAGACTTCTTGGTCTAGCAGAAGTCCAGTTACTCCCTTCTGGGTTTCTGAAGCAGCAGCTCACCTCTGTCCTTACTCTAGCTGCAGACATGTAGCTTTCTACTAGTCAGTGTTTCTGGCAAGGAAACCGTTACTTTTGCAATAGTGGAAATGGGAAAAACTGCATTTCTCCAAACTTGCCAGGATACCCAGGGCTCAGGAGGACTCTCCTAACAGACTGCCAGCTGAAGTAAGAATAATGAAATTCCAGGGTTTAAACAATGGTCTACTGTGACTGTTCTTGATGTAAAAACATACTGTTACTCCCCTTTCCCTAGATTCAGTCCTCCTACTTTTTCATTTTTGTTGCCTTTCTCGGATTTCTATAGATTAAAAACAGAAAACAGTGTCCCTTCCTCCACTCCAGAACACTTCCTACTTTTCTTGGCTGCGTACTCCCTTCATACTCTGTAGGTATCCTTGGGATATCTCCCAAGGCACGCTCTGCACAATGGCCCAGCAACAAGAAGTGTGGCTGTTGTGACCTGGAGTGGCTTAGTTTTATAATTGCTGTCTCAGATAATATGCATACTCAAACCAACCTTCCAGTCATGTAACTATATCAAAATCTACTGAAAGCACATGTGTTCCCTGGCCTCAGTTTCCTTTCTGAAGGTTCCAAGAGATAGAGCATGTTTTCTGTATTTTTCATTCATGCAATAACAGGAAATCCCACAGAGAGAAGAACAAGAGATTTCACTGCTTCCCAGAACAGATAACACCTTGATGGCTAATTTGGTTTAGGACAAAATCAACTAAAAAAAACTCACAAGCGAAAACACACCAAAAACATCAACAAAAATAAACCAAAGCAAACCCAATCCCAATAAATTACCCTTCATTCAGCTGTATTAAGCAAAAGTTGCAAATTTGCATTGACGTGCGTGGAACTGAGATTTCATCCCAAAAACATTATCAGCACAGTAAACTATTCTCGACTACACTGGAGATTTCTGATCCAGAGATGCCAATTCTAAGAATTGGAAAACAGAGATCACTTGCCATTGGCATCAACTGAGCAACATCAACAAGGAATCACAGTGTACTAAGGTAGTTGGTGCCCTTTGCAGTAACTGATTAGATTGACAGTGTACTTAATTTCCGGATTGTCCCAGTTACTTAGATATAACGACACTATTTAAAATGGACTTGAAATTATATAATTCATAAGTATTAGGGTAGCATATTCTGGTAGCTCTTCCAACTTTAGACCAGAAACTTAATGGTTTGGCAAAAGTCCTTCGGACAAAAAGGACAAACACCGAATTTGGATGTGAATATTGGCTATGTCATGATCTTTACAGGGATAAAAATGCAACCAATATTAAACTAACGCCATAACAATGTTTCCAAACTCACATCTGTCTGATGGGTTTGCCAGTTCTCTGGCTTTTTAAAATTTTGGAGGCAATGTTCACTTTGAAATCAAACTTTTGGGTACCTATTTTGATTTGCTGCAGACAAGTGATTGACAGTCACCATGACAGATATTTGTACTTCTCTTTGAAGTTCAGCACTTGTTCCCCTAGCATGTGAAGGCATTGACTCACAAACACAGGTAAATTTAACTGATGGTGCCTTCAACAGCCTATCTGTCTGATTGCTGTTTAATATCCACATCAGATAAACCCGGATAATCCAGCCAGCCATTTTTTAAATGGCCCATTATAAAACCAGGGCTGATTCTGGTTACATTACAGAATGTGGTGATTTGCAAGCATTTTTTCATGCATTTCAATTGTCCTTGCAGTGGAGGTGACAATTGTTGGCAGAAAGGCTTCCCAACTCTTGGATGTTATCCACTGTCATTTTTATATAAGAAATTAACAGCATGTTGTTTATGAATCTCAACAGATAACTTAATTCCACTTAAGGTGGGATGTGAATAATGACTCTCTCTGAATGGTAACACTTGTTCTTAGACTATTTACGGTATATATTGGCAGAAGTCCTTTGATTTAAAAAGCAATGGACAAATGCTGAACTTAAACTTTTGTTACTGAATTGTTGATTCAAAGTGAAATACACTATCAGATCATTCTCTTCTAAAACATGAGACACAAAACTGCAGTACTGTAGTTCAGCTTATATTATTATCTGAATGTAAACACAAGCTAGGTCGTAAGTGTTCAAAGTGCGTTTTATAAGAAATGTTTGCAAAATTTTAACTGCATAACATAAAGATGCAAGCCAGACTAGACATAGTTTTCATATTCTGTTAAGCCTTAGCTCATTTAATGATAGGAAAAACACAGCGAGGACTCATTCATCTCTTTCTAATCTGCCCCAAACAAAGTATTAGAGCAGAGTAGTCTCCGTCCCTAAACTAGAAGACTGTTCCAGTCATGCATCAAATAAAACTGAAGTATCTTTCATGTAATTATCTTAGAAAATAATAGGGGAAAGTAGCTCAAAGCCTCCTCTGTGGTTCTGCATAGCCTGCTCTACCTCTCTTATTTGTAGAATTATACTCAACAGAGAAATAACGGGCACCTTCCACGCTCATTTGCATCTCCATGTAGAGCTCCTGACAGTAGGTCTTAAAGGACAGCTCATGAATTGACCAACAAACCATGGAGACATCAAATAAATGGTTGTTTTTTAACAGCTTTCCCACGATTAAGAAGACAGGTTGGGAACAGGACCTAGGGAAGTGGTCCCAGTACCAGGCTTGTTGGAGTTCAGGAAGTGTTTGGACAATGATCTCAGTCACAGGGTTTGAATAGTAGTCCTAGACTCAAAGATCCTTTCAGGCCCCTTCCCACTCAGGATGTTCTATGATTCTGTGATCTTCCACTGCTATTTTCAAGACCTTAACAAGAATTATCTTACTGCTCGTTTAAATATTAACTGAAGCTCTGAGGAGAACTGGAGGACTGATTGATCCCACGTGCATATTGGGAAGTACATAATACACTTCAAAATGATTACAGTATGCAATTGTAAAACGTATGTATGTAAACAGTATGTATTGTAAAATACTTGCTCATTTTCTTTGGTTTTAAGACAAAGCAATTTGTCTGAGTGATTGGTATTCCAACTTAGAAAAGGCTCAGAAAGCTCCCCACAGGTTCTCTATAAGAACAATTTAAAAGTATCTAATGAAAGAAAAGGTCTTCTATTAAACAAACTGGGACAATTCTAGATACTTCATAGGTTAGCCAGCTTTGATTTTTTACCGTAGGAACCCCAAAACTTACCTCTGATGTTCAGGAATTCAGTAGAGTATGTCATTCCCCAAAATTCTATATTCATTAAATATACTATTAACTTTCATAATAAAAATGTATGTACTTGAAATTTAATTGTAACAACATTACGTTCTTGAGCATTTTGTTAATGGTGGACTATTTTATAGGCCTTCATTTTTCACAAGGTTAATTTAGCTTAACTTTCCCATCACACAAAAATGCACTTTTATTTTTATCTATTCAGATGTTTAAGTCATTAGAATTAGTCTTACACAATCAGATTCAAAGGAGGCTAACTCACATTTGCAGATGGAGATAGTCTGGCCCAGCCCAGCAATAGGACTTATGGCAGCAGTAGGAATGGCTGAATTAAATGCATATCCACTTCAGCTGTGTCAGATTGAAGACCAATCCTTTAGAAGATAAAGCTAGTAGGAGCTTTCACTAATATAGCCATCTGTAGAGTGGGGGTAGTTCATGGAGATCTTTTTGCTCTAAATACTTTGAACTCCAAGAGAGCAAATGCATGTGAATGAGAATCTCTCTCAAGAGTTCTTACAGGCAACCTGAGGAATTACAGTTACTCAAATTATAGTCCTGTCACCAGCCTCTAGATCACTTTTGGTTCCCCATTATCTCCGAATTCCTGTCTGCATGAACTTTCAAATGTGGGAGGGAGGGAGTATCATGCTCTGAATTACTCTTGCTGTTCTCGTGCAAGCCTTGTTATTCCCTGTAGTCTGTTCCCTCTCCCTCTGTTCTGGAACCTTTTTCCAGGTTAATTTCTTGCTGTATGTAGATTGTAAACTTCCATCATAGTGACAACTAAATCCACTAAGGACCACGAGCCAGACACATCCCACAATACGCAGTTCCAGTACTGCTTCAAGCATCAGACAGATTTCTCCTGAATTGCAAAAGCAGGACACTTAATTGATTCAATTTTAATTTAGAATTCTTTCTGATCTAATTTTCAAAAGGCTATGTAAAAAAGAAATCTAATATATGACAAGTGTTATTAATTGTATAAGTTTGCTACTTTCCACTAAGTAGTCTTAAGTTCATTGGAATTAGTTGCATAAAGAAAGCCTGATTCAACCTTGCTATAAAAGGTCAAGTTCTCCTTTCTGTGGATCTTCAGCTTTGACTTAGATACTTCATTATTTTCACGTGTGTGTGAATATGAACAAGTAAGATGTATTGAAAATAACAAGATCAGTAAGATGGCAAGTAAATTTCAGGTTAAACAGGAAGAACTTCTTACTGTGAAGTGGTAGGCTGAGGAATTGGCTCCCAGAGACTGAGAAGAGCTCTGCTCCTGAGATTTCTAAAAGAAATCTCAGTGCTGGAGCATACAACTGAATGGATCTCAGCAGTAAAGTGTAGTGTATACATCATACATTTTTTGGGCAAAGATGCAGTATATTCTGTTATTTCTATCAAATGCTGTTTGCTTCTTAGTTTCCAGGCAACCAATTTTATTTAAAGGTAAAAAAAAAAGTTTTCCATGTTGATTTGTTTGTTTTGCCATAGTTCTGTAATTGATCTGTACTAACATGGTGTTACATTCAGGTATCAGCGAGATGTGGACTGTGCTGCTTTGAGAAGTAGTACTGGTCACCATCTCACAATGTAGCTTGTATTAGGAGGAAAATTAAGGTCTTTTGGGATAAGATGATCCAAGAGGACTGTTCTGTTTTTATTTTTTCTTATGATTTTTTTGGTAATGGGTTCTCTCCTACATGGATCTTACTCCTTTTACTCTCTCTGGTGACATCAGTGTTCTGCTGTGAATCCTGGAGCTACCTGCATTTGAAGGCAGTTTGAGAGAAGGAAGGAAAATGTCCGAGTCCTGCAGAAATCCTATGAGAGCTAAGCCCCAGCCTTTGGTCCTGCTGTTCTGTTTCATCTTTTATTCCTTCAGAAAGAAATTAATGGCTCTTTGATGAATACAAAAGGATTCAGATGTGACCTCTAGCTCAGACTGATGATTACAGGAATTTGGGAAGAAATGTAGTGAAAGGGTCAATCAATATCTGCTTCTTCTTATGCTCTCTGTGTAATCAACCTATTAAGTTTTGCTTTAGTTGCTGTGACGTATACTAAGTACATAATAATGTTGTTCAGTGTTCATGTAGCCAGCTCCTAGTTTTTACGATCAAACACTTTGTTGCTCATCTAAAACCAGAATATAAATCATTAAACAATGTAAACTTTACAATCATTTTCACTTGCCAGAGGACAGAAAACGATATGAAACCCTTAGGCGGGATCTTCCCTGAGGCAAAGGAGGAAAAAAGTCCAACATATAAATCAATTCCTACCCACACAGACCTAGGGGAAATATTTTTGTGTAGTCCCTGTATACCCTGTGTACAGGGCAGAGCCCTCTGACTTGATCAGAGTAAGGCTGTAACTAAGGCATATAGTTTATTATTTTTCAAAAGGACATTTTCCCTTCACTGAGGATGCCCCTCAGTGTTCCTGTAGGGTTGGCAGAGGTGGTATGACTCTCCCATGGAAACGGAGTCATTAGAGGAAGTCATCACTGCTGATGTTGAGTGAGAGTCACCACTAGACATCTAAGTCTTCTGCTCTCTCCCCCCTCTGAGTCTCTTTCCTTCACCATTCCCTCCAAATAATTATTTTTCTCTTCAAGGACTGAATCATGGAGCTTTGCCTGTGTCCTTGTTAAGATCTCAGCTACAAAAATGCTTTTGCTTAAGAAAATAACATCATGGGAAAGGCCATGGCAACACAAACACATATTTTGCCAGAACACATTTATACTGGATGGGTGGGTAGTTCAGATGGCCATGAACACTTAATAAAGCTCATTTTTCTATAATTCCCCAGGGCACTTCCTTAAAAAAAATAAAAAACATAGGCATTTTAGTGGAAACTTCCACATTTAAAACAAATATGACTGACATTTCATAATTTCTTCCTGTCACCTTAGCAATCTAGGGAAGACAATTTCCAGCTTAAACAGACTGTATCTTATTACGCCTTTCCAACTTTTCAGTCTTTTATTTCATATTTTTCTGTCCAAAATCCTAATAACAGCCTGTAACACATTTACATTCCTGCATTCTTGCTCCTGTTTTGTTGGGTACACAGTATTCCTTCTTCTCTTTTTTTTTTTCCCCTCTTTCTCCCTTTGGTAATATAATCTTTCCGCATTTTTCCAGGCTTGGAGAAACAGAGATGTTTTCAGTCTCCAGTTAGTGTTTAAACCAAGAAAAAAAAAAGGAAAAAAAAAGAAGAAGAAAAGCCTCTGGCTTTCAGACATGCATTTAAAACATATGCAGAGAGCAGCAGTACAAACCTAGGATGAGGAAGACAAAGCTGTCTACATAATTTTGTAGCTTTGGAGACTTGAAGACCAGAATGAACCAACAGATCTCTTGGTTGGACCTGATCTATTTATTGTTTGTCAGGGCTATTAAGTTTTATCCATTTATCGCTATATTTAGAACCGCAACTATTTTTGACTTCCAGAAAAGTAAACTGTTTCAAAGTAAGATCATCAAGAAGTAGAAAATCAACCACTTCCCCTAGCATTGATACGCACCAGTAAAAGCATGTGTAACTTCTCATTTGAATTTTCTGGTTTATAGCACCTGCTTCTCATTTTCCCTTCTTTCTATGATATTAAAGAGCTCTTATGTCCCGGAGACATAAGAGAAGTTTTTTATGAACTCACCTAGTCACCCTGGGTCTCTCTTTGTACAAAGAAAATGCATTGTGTGGCTAACAGTTGCAGTTACCTGAGATACCTGTGCTGCCATAACGCCCCACTGCCTCCCAAAGCAGCTGGCTGCGTTTCCTTCCCCTCCTCTTACTCCTGTCCACATATTCTTACTGCTGCCCTTGGACCAGCTTTGCTGCTTCTCTCACTGTGCCAAGTGAGGAAACTAGAGGAAAAACAGTTGATGCACCTCCTCCAGAAAAGAGAATACCTTTCTCTAGGTTTATTGATCTGAATAAGCTCATTATATGGTGAGGAAGGTGAAAGGGACAAGGCCGTGAGCAGGATCAGCCCGAGGGCAGAGATGAGACAGAGGAACTCAGCAGTACTTTCTAGCTATGCCATAAGACTCCCACTGCAAGCTCATTTCCTCTAGCCTTGAAACAGAGTTTATGTATCTATTCTGCATCTTCACCACATTTTCAACAATGAGTTTAACATATTAACGCCAAACCACATGAAATCTGACCCACTGTTTCTACTTTCGGGTCACTGATGAAAGCTACCAGTAACACTGACTCTAACATTGGTTGCTCTGGAGTGCTGCCCAGCATAATCTCTTTGCTAATAATTTCCTTATTGACACTTGTTTTCTGAGACCTATTGTCTTGTTGGCTTTTCAGATACTACTACATCTCAACAGTTATGTATATTTGATCAAATTTGAAATTGGATCTATCTGAAACATCCAGTTTTACATTAATGATATTGGCTTTCTGGTAGATTTGTCCAAACTGCACCAATATATGCTTCCCTAACTTTCATTCCGGATTTCATTCCGCTTGTGTCACTAGCACCAAGTTTTACTTAGCATTACCTCTTCTGTCAGCTTCCCTGGTACATGCACTTCCTGGGCACAGGTGTTTTCTGTTCCCCCTTTCCAAATACAGCTGATCTGCCTCTGCTTTTCAAAACTGAGGCACTTTCTGCAAAACTGTAGTTGGAGTTACATTTTACACTTTCTGAAGTGCCTGATAAGTGTACACACTATAGCACACATCACATGCATTTTAACAACATAACTGCTCTTGTTTTTGATAACCTGAGAAATACAATGTACATTTACTATACAGAGCTTCTTTACTATCCTAAATCACTTTTTACAAGCAGATGCCATATCATCTGGAGTTATCTAGAACACTTCTCTTAGAGCCCTAGCCATAGAGTCTCTCCTGTCCATCTCACTTTCTCAAATCTCTGCTGACACTGCAGCTAACTCAGATCTCGTCCTATGATTTCAGTCTCATCCTCTATAGAATTCTTCCATTTCTTTCTCAAGTACCTTAACATCCTTGAGCCTTTTCCATTTCATCTACTCATTTACAGTACCTGGCTTCCTTGCTTTTGTTGAAGACTCATTCCCCTGCTGAAACATTGGGAATAAAAAGTTCATCTAACTTCCTTAACATATTAATTGCTTAGTCAAACTATAAGAAATAAAGCCTTTATTCCTAATGTCAGATACAAAAGCTTTGGTAGTAAAAGTGCATACATATCCATACACTAGCATTAAAAACACGCCAAAGATTAAATTTTTCATTACATAGACAACATCTCGTCAATTATCACAACTACAATATTTTTGATTGATTTTGATTTCATCAGCTTCTGAATTATGAAAATAAAATGAGCAGTGCTCCTGTAAAATCACTTAGCTCCTGATCCTGCTAGTATGTGCAAAACCCATCTATGAACTATGTGGGAAGCCAACAGATCAGGGGCTTGCCATCTCAGACAGTCTCAGGGGACGTCTGATAGATGCAGCTTTGCTTCCCTGTTCTGTCCTTTCTGTCCTTCTGACCCTTGTTGTACAGTATGGATCCTTGTTATTTCACTGGCTCTCCAGCTCGTGACTAATGTAAGTGTGAAAACAACTTAGTTTTCCTTCAATCTACCACAGTATTTACTTTTGCTAGAATGATAGAAACATCAGCCACAGTTACGGAAACAATCAGCAAGTTGCTTTGCACTGCTCAAAACAGACAAAACAAAACAGTTATTTTAAAGGATACTCAGATTGAAATGTCACAGACCTAGGCTTTGACATACTGTGAGTGAATGAAGAAAATAGTGAAAAGCCTGGCAGAACAAACACGGGTATACAGTGGAGAAAACATTGTCTTAGCATTGGGACCTACACAAGGGATGTGCAAAGTTGTTTTGCAGAAGGACAAATTCCAGACTTAATGACTGCTTGTCTAAATTTAGGACTATACGATACACTTAATCTACAGCAAGATACACAATGCTATCAGTGGGATACTGGAATTAAGATCAAGAGGATATAATATTCTTTTTTACTGTGGTAATGATCTCAGGCTTACTATCGTGACTGTTTCTCAATTGGGGTAACATTCCCATCTTGATTGTCCCTGTTATTTGCACTTTGATTTTCTTCTTTCCACTTTTCCTTGTGCTGCTGTTCCCTGTCTGCCCCCATCTCCATCTTTTCTTCCCTTTCCTCAAAGTTCTTCTCCCTGCAATAATTCCTGTTTTTTCTCATGTTTAACTCCAATTGTCTCCAATCAAAAAGGTTTGCTAAGCACTTTAAGTCATGCCACATCATGCCACTAGATTTTAATTGTTCAAAGACAGAAAACTAACATGATTCAGAATATTATTTCAAGCTGTCTGCTTGTAGAGTCATGGAGAAAATGCTGCAGAAGTTTACAGTGAGTTCATGTTTAGAATATTATAATGGATCTTTTTCTCTAGGGAATGCAATGAGTGTAACCACTGTAGCATAAACTCTTCCGCAATAGTTGCTCCTAAATAACTCCTTGCAGCTTTTAGAATAGCACGGGAATAGCTGCATGAGAGTTCTATCAGTCAGTTTCCTTGTGTAGACAAAAGCTTTTGTAAACAAGATGGCTTGGCACATGGTCTGCTTTAATGTAAGCTTAAATTTTGGAGAAACTGGATATATCACGAATTTGTACAGCATATCAGCTAGGAAATGGAAAGACTCTATAGACTTAGTTACTGTTTTTTCTTCTCTCTGTTTTCTATGAACCACATTATTGCCTCTTCTCTGTCCCTAATTGTTGTATTATGATCTTTCTGGCCTCCAGCTCTTTGTTCTAATGATTAAACAGGACTAACATTTTTTTGAGGTCATAGTGATAATATGATAGTCCCTTTGAAGGGATTCAGTCATACAGCAGTAACGCACTGTGATATTATCAGAGCCTTAATTTTGACTTTTGGCAATATAATCACTGAAAAACCCTACATGTTTTTAAAAACTTTAAATAACTAGTGGATAGAAGAACCGGCAGTAACAAACAAAACAACGTTAAACAAGCGGATGGCTCATTGAGTTTCCTTTCTGGAGCACGCTGGGCAATTACTAAAAAGGAGTACAGCTGTTAAGTGGTTCCTCTGAAGGACAGCATCCCTACTGTGTAGCCCCTCCTGTCTAAGATTGCCATCCAGAAGTAACTTCCAAAATAACTAATACAATTCTGCCTGAGTGGGAGATTCCTGGTAAGCCAGTGATTTTAGTAGTCACTGTCAGTCACATGGGATTCAGCTCGAGGGTTACTCACTCCAGCATTTTTGGACACCTGTGTGGGGATCAAAGCCAATTTTTGGCAGTATTTGCTTGTTCTCATGGACTACAAAGAATGCTGGAACACCAGCTTAGATTTAGAGAACTATCTTTAAAACATCTAAAGCTAGATAAGTCCCCATGCCCAATGCTTGTCCTACCTTTGGATTACACATATGATGGACTTAATGTTGAACATTAGAAATCAAATAAATCACAACACGCTTCCTTGGAAAACCATAGTATTACATCAGACTCAGACAGAAACAAAAAGAAAAAAAGAAAGAGAATGATTATGAATGGTATCATTCAGAACACTGGTAGATTTTCACTTGATTTTTACTTCTACAAATCTCTACGCTCAGTTAGTCCCACTGATTTCATTTTGGTTAGGGTTCACTTTGTGAGAGCAGTAAGGAACATAAAGTCAACTACTTTTGAATCCATTGGAACAGATTCTCAGTGAACATCCTTAACAAGTATGTAGAAGATAAAGAAATAAGTTGATAGAATTTGCCAATGATGCTAAGCAGTATCGTTACCAAAGTGTGAGGATAGCGAAATAATAATCAGTTCTTTGCCTTTCTTCATCACTTTCCAAGAAGACATATTCATGCAGTTTACAAACAGTGGTTTAGCCTCTTTATCTCTGAAAAGATAATTACATAATGAATTTTAGTTAACTGATAGGTAACTGTCCTACACACAAATGAGTGACTGGTGCAAGATTATACATGGAAGAGGCATGGTACTGAGTATCAATAGCAGTCTGCATGGAAATTGTTGTTTGACCGACACATGAGCCATTTTAAGGAATCTCCAGAGCTTGCACTACGAGAATGACCTCTATTTTTGCAGCACAGTTTATGATAAAACATCTTCTGTGGGTTGACTGAGGTTACAACACATTAACTAAGGACTAGACCTAGGTACAGGCAAAATAAGCCCATCCAAATAGTAAACAGCTGAGGGCAACACAACAGCCAACATTTAAGCACTTTTTGGGCCTTTGTAGTACATTAGAGAGCCAGACTGTCAGCTTCCACTGAGAGATAGTGGAATATGTGGCGGAATGACTTCTGTCATGGATCAAGGAGGAGCTGGTCTTAGAAATATCAGTGGCTCCTCCCAGTGTGATCACTTTTGCCCTCTGTCCTATACTTCTTCTTGCAGCAGAAGCTGTTTGGTTGGCTCAGTCACGGCCCCAGCTCCTCTTTGACCCTAGACTTTTCTTTGCAGGACAGTAAAATTCTGTTTGGCCTGTTTGTTGTGTAGCCATTAGCTGATACGCACTCACCTGCTTAGGTTATATTACAACTACATGCCTGTAACTATAAAAATCCTATTTCTTTTTCTCTAGAAGCTACCCACAGAAGCAGAAATTTACAATGTACAATTTACTGCATTTACAATGCAGTGAGGAAAACAGATCTGGGTGACAAATGCTCAGAAACTACATAAGAGCTCATACCGAGAAATCCTAGGGGAAAAATCAGTATTTTTTGTCCATTTCTGCTGGATGCACACGTATACTTTTGATTACAGGGAAGGGAGCAAACAGCCTTTAAAGCTTGTTGCATCCTTTTGAGGAGAAAAGTAAGAAGTTAGTGATGTAGATTCTTCCCAGCTTTGTGACTAATCTCAGAACACTGCATCAGGTTTGATTTGTCAGACTGCCAAAAAGACAGTACAGAAGGAAGTACATTATACAGAAAACCACTGCTTAAGCATACATAACCTAAACAGAAGGCAATAAAGGTGCACAGGTGTATAAAGGTTGTAAATGCCAAGAAAAAAATCAGAATGTAGAACTAAAAATAATAATATAGAAATGGTTGAGGTTAAGTATCAGAGAAAGCTTTTTGACTAGTCTTGGTACAGCTTCTCTAGTGAAGCAACAGGAAATCTCCACAAACAATTTTAACAGTGTTAACTGAAGTACCAACAATTGTAAAGCTTGTAAGAAACAAAAAAAATGTCAAGGATTGACATTTTATTCATTGATATCGAGGTGTTTCCCTCTGCTGACTGTGGAGGATGCCCCTAGATCGCGCTCTTGCACACATAAGTCCAAACCACACGCAACTCTGCTTTTGTCACTTAAAACACTAGGTGGCTCTCTCGGCTTTTTAATGCAGCATTTCCCAAGCTCACACAAGTTCTGAAAAGCAGATAAAATTCATAAAGACGTGTTCTACTTACAGTCATTACGGACTACATAGTATTGAAATAAACAAACAAACAAAAAATTTAAAAATAATTGCCTTCAGCCTGTGGTCAAATTGGAACTGTAGCACCAGTAGCATGAAGGAATCACTTTTCAGTTTCTCTCCTGCATTTTACAGAACTTGCACAAAATGGCTGTGTGGTGACTAGGAAGGGGGAAAATGAATGCTGTGGATTCTGTTCCCACCCATGAAGAAAGCCAGCAAAAGTAGTTTTAAGTTGGTGGTGATACACTCATTCAGTTCTTCAACAATTTTGCACTAGTCTGTCCACCTGGCACATGTGAGGAAAACTGTCCTTTTGATCTTGAGCTGGTTGCATGTAACTCAAAGCATCACTCAGGCGCCTGCGGATCCCTAAGGCATGTAGAAAACCTTTCCTTCCCATGGTGATGAAAAATGCTGAAAATTGCCCTGAGGCATTAACTCTGGGTTCCATTCCTCATGAGTGACAGCTGAGCTAACTGGCAGTCAGATAGTATCTCTTTAGAACACGAGACCCAAATCAACTTTACTTTGGGGTAAAAGTGGCTCCATATTATCAAGAAAATCAATGACTGATTTCGTTTGGGACCATGAAAATATATTATACGCTCTTCAGAAGTGTCGCTGGAGATGTTCAGTGCTTTCTTCTCTAGCCTTTGGCCACATTAGCATACCTACTCACGTCAGAAAAGAAATGGATGCATTTTTTCCTTCCCAGCTACTTTGCAACTATCACCCCAAACATGGCCTTAATAGCCAAATCTTTAAAAACCTTTCATTCTTCCCAGGTGTACAATTTCATCTGGAGTAGCTTTTGCAGATTATTTTGACAATCAGCAGTAGACATATCTAATATGAACAGGTTCAGTACATTATATACTATTAAAACATTTATTTATGCAAAGAGATACAATGAATGAAGTTTACTCTTGCTGCTTTCCTAAATACCCAAATTCAGCGCTCAACTACTAAATACATAAACGTTTGCATACAAGAAATTAAAATTTTCCAATTGTTTTGGGGCAGCATATATGCAACAGTTTAAAAGCTGTATCTCATTTATATGAAATAACACTACAATCTGAGTTCTAAAGAAAGACTGAATTGAATTATCAACGTTGAAGAAGTGTCAATACGATGTTCTCTTTTTTCCTAGTATTTATTAAGTTCTAAATTCCTCTAATATTTCCTTATTTGAAAATGAAAGGTAGTCAAAATTCAGCAAGTTAATTAATTAAAGGAAGCCAGGTATAGCGATCAGAAGGACTAACGTGATAGTGAAGCAATCAGAAGGACTAACGTGATGGAAATAGCATTACAAAAAGGTGGAAGGAAAATACATGGTATGTATTATGTATATTATATTATATATATACATAGTATGGTAATCTGTGACACATGCCTTTGGCTCAATAATGCATTGCTTCGACCTGTCTGTGCACCAGTTAGCAGACATCTTTGCAGTGTACTGGTGACAGACATGAGCTTACACTGCCTGTAGGCTTAGCAAGAGCTAACAGTTCAAAGACCTGAGCTATATCTGGTCATACAGTATTTGGATCAAAGCTGGCTCACGTTCCCTTGGCTCACAGGGCACAGTGATGTGCAGGACAAGCTCAGTACCACAAGATGCTGTGAACACCAAAATAGACAGGGTTAAAAATGGAACTAGACTCATACTTGGAAGACATTCACTGACTGATGACAATCACCTAGGACAGTCCAGATTCCACCTCCAGCTCATAAAGATTACAAACTATTACAAGCGAGGCACAACAGGGAAAGGATTACTTCGTCTTTGGCACTGTCTACCTATCTACTCATATTCCTGTTCACAATGGATTTTCCTTTTAGGGCTGGCTGGGCATTAGCAACAAATTAAAAAGGAAAGGGGTGTGAGGGGGTATGGTCAAAGATGTGTAACTAGAGAACCGAAGCAAAACCCTGGGCAGAACACCTTTATCCACCAATCCTTCAAGGTATCCATGGAATTCAAGGCCTTTCCAGGGAGAAAAAGAACAATAAGAAGGAAGCAACTCATCAGGGGCACCAAATCAAAAAGGAAAGGCATGTGAGAACTGCAGGATCCATATGAGTATATAAGGAACTGAGTGAGGCACTACACGCAGAAGTTCTGACGGCATACGCTATGTGAAAACACCCTAGGTGGCCACCGTCTGACGACGCTCTGCCTGAACGTGAGAGGACAAAGCAATGGAAACATCACCAACCCTGGGAGCTCTCCTGATGCCTGCTGGAGAGAGAGCACTGGGCTACCGAGCTCTTTTTCTAGTTCTTCATACGCTGACCTTGCATATTCTTAAGTGACATGGAAATCTACTTTTGCACACAGACATGGGAATCTGGTCCTCAGGTTGTGACAGCTGCTGAAAACTTGAGAATTTCTTTCCCCGCATCCATATTGGATTAAAGTCACTTTATGCAGGAGCTATGGTTCAGTGAAGTTTTCTCAGGCCCTCATAAAAGGGCACAAATATGACATGCGGATGTGTGCCGTTTTTTTTGAAGATAAAGGAATTTCCTCCAGGTAAAGGACTGGAGTTTCATGAAATTAAGTGAGAAATACCACAGCAACAAACAGGCAAACCAGTCATTTTGGAACAGGAGATAAACAACTCTAATAACACAAACACCACTCTTCCCCTTCTTCTAATTTCTATGAACCAATAGTGTAAATAAGTGTGGAACGGGAGCGAGCAGTTATGTAAGGTGAAATCTGCATTCCTTGCATAACTGCTGTTTACATAACAGCAGCAAGGTCAGCAGCTGCAAGGAGAGCAGCAACCTCGTGCAGCAGCAGGTGGTGCCACAGCCCGGGCAGTCAGCCCTGTGCCAGCACCCACATCTGGCTGACTGATGTGGCACGGATGGCACCTCCTGCTATCTGCTAGCAGCAGGCTCACAGTGCCCCCTGGCAAACCGCACGTACAAAAAATGGACTGTCGTTTTCCCATTGTCTACAGGATAGAAAAAAAAAAGAAAATTTCACAAGCTGCCTGTACCTAATGTTTTAGAGGAGCTTTATGGAAAGAACGCAGGGCTTGCCACAGAAATATTGCATATATGATTAGGCATAGCCCTAGCTATGTGAGTGAGGATGGTCTGGGGACGTTGAAGACTGCAGCAGACTGATGTGTAACCACAGGCACATATAAAGTAATATAAAGTTCATATAACTTTATGTCTAAACCGTATCTTTTATTTCCCAGTTTCTGGGCACAGTTTATGTTCCATCTGCAACACACAGATACCTGTTATTTGGGATGAAATTTCGGGCTTGAGGGCCAAATAATCCAGATGCCAACCCTAGTTACAGATCATCACAAAAACCTCAACGTAAAAGCAACGCTGATACATAACTTACTGTCACTTAGTGAAACTATGTGCATTTCCACTGCAAACATAATATGAAAAACAATTTTAAAGATACAGCTTGGGTTTCACTACTGATTTTTGAAGAAACCATATAATTCAGAGTATTCTTTATAATACAGAGGGTTCCAAAACAGATCACAGAGTTCCCATTTGTGGACTGTAATTTCAGTGTTTCATTATTTATCATGCACCAGCAGAGTCTAATTTATTAGAGTGTTACTTGCTGAATATTTTATGTGCATACTGAGCAAACAAAAATCCTCCTGAAACAGAGCCGTGTAAAATGGCATCGTACATCACTGATAGTTAAAAAGGATTTCATTTGGACATTATGTAACAGATGTGAAATGCAACTTTAGAAAATCCTCCTTTTTATAAATCAGATTAAGGATCTTTCAGCTCCACATACAGGTTTATCTCGTAATATAGAGATAATGTATCTTTCTTAGAACAGATACAAAATTTCAGACAAACTATGTGTAATTTCAGTGCAGAGTGGTCTTCCACCACGGGTAAGTGCTTGCAAAGTTCAAGCTAAGTAAGTTTAAGTTCTGAACTGACATTTTTACATGGCTGCTATGACAAAGCGAGGCAGTTAGCAGAATGCCAGCAAAGAATTTGCCAACGTAGCTTGTGATTCCAGCTTACAATATAAATACACCAAAGTGTCCCATCTTCCTTGTAAAACCTTCTTGTGCAATAAAATGTCATGGTACATTCCATTTATAAACTCATGGAAAACTTCTGTTATTTCAGACTGAAGTTGCTAGGACTGTGCAGATACTTTCCTAGTTTATTTTTAAAGTAGTGACTAAATGGTCAAATCCTTTTTTGATTTCTATAGCTCTTATTTCCATCTCAGTTTTTCTATGATCAGATTTATATTTTCATACTATATGTGTTTTATTTTATAATAATACACTACAAGACAATTACACTCACAGTTATCCCTTCAGAAAGGAGAATGTCATTTGTCTGAAATCAAGAAGAAACTGTATTCTAAATGTACCATCACTTCTAATCATAGAGTCATAGAATCACCAAGGTTGGAAAAGACCTTCAAGATCATCCAGTCCAACCGTCCACTGTCACCAATATTTCCCACTAAACCACATCCCTCAGTACAACATCTAAATGCTTCCTGAACACCTCCAGGGTCAGTGATTCCACCATCTTCCTGGGCAGCCTGTTCCAGTGCCTGACCACTCTCTCAGAGAAGAAGTATTTTGTAATGTCCAACATGAATCTCCCCTGGTGCAATTTGAGGCCGTTCCCTCTCATCCTATTGCTAGTTTCATGGGAGAAGAGGTCGACCCCCACCTCACCACAGCCTCCCTTCAGGTAGTTGTAGAAAGCAGTAAGGTCTCCCTTGAGCCTCCTTTTCTCCAGACTGAACAATCCCAGCTCCCTCAGCCGCTCCTCATAAGACTTGTGCTCCAGACCCCTCACAGCTTCACTGCCCTCCTCTGGACAGGCTCCAGGGCCTCAGTGTCTTTCTTGCAGTGAGGGGCCCAAAACCAAACACAGTACTGAAGGTGCGGCCTCACCAGTGCTGAGTACAGAGGGACGATCACTTCCCTGCTCCTGCTGGCAACACTATTTCTGATACAAGCCAGGATGCCATTGGCCTTCATGGCCACCTGGGCACACTGCTGGCTCATGTTTAGCCGAGCGTGGACCAATACCCCCAGGTCCGTTTCCTCTACACAATCTTCCAGCCACTCTGCCCCAAGCCTGTAGCGCTGCCTGGGGTTGTTGGGGCCGAAGTCCAGGACCTGGCATTTGGACTTGCTGAAATTCACCACATCGGCCTCAGCGCAGCAATCCAGCCTGTCTGGATCACTCTGTAGGGCCTTGCTACCCCCAGGCAGATCGACACTTCCTGCCAACTTGGTGTCATCTGCAAACTTACTGAGGGTGCACTCACTCAATGCCCTCACCCAAGCCATCAATAAAGATATTGTACAGGGCAGGTTCCAGTACCAACCCCCGCGGAATACCACTCATAACCAGTCACCAGCTGGATGTGACTCCATTCACCACTACCATCTGGGCCCAGCCAGCCAGTCAGTTCTTTACCCAGCAAAGAGTGTACCTGTCCAAACCACAGGCTGCCTGCTTCCCCAGGAGAATACTGGGGGAGACAGTGTCAAAGGCTTTGCCGAAGTCTAGGTAGACTACAGCCTTTTCCTCATCTGCCAGGCAGGTCACTCAATCACAAAAGGAGTTCATGTTGGTCAAGCAGGACCTGCCTGTCAGTAGAAGTTATTTTCAAAACATTTGGCATTTTATATATGCACGGATGCATCTTGTAGGTGTATATTCCCAGCAATGCAGCTCTCCAAAATGGCGTTTATCAAAACTTGGCCTAATAAACGCTTCTCCTCCTCAGCGCCCTACTAGCTTACTCTCTGGAATGGCTTTCAGCACTCTCCAAAACATCGAAAATTAGCTGCTTATATTTAAAATAGGAAGAAAATGTTAAGATTTTTGAATTTTAGTTTAATTCAGTTATTCGTATTGGGAGTTCTTAACTGGGTCTAATTCAGGTACAGCGCTGAATACTCGTGTTCAAGGAATTTTTACAATTTTCTCAAAAGCAGTGGATAAGAAGGATGATGCTTTTTGACTTTCTGGCTTTATGAAACACAAAGACACAATTTGCTTTGTGTTATTTCAATCACTCAATGGAATAATTTTCTTGTTTTTTTGAATCATTACTATTTTCCTTTATCATAGAACTATAGAATGGTTTGGGTTGGAAGGGACCTTTAAGACCATTTAGTTCCAACCCCTCGCTATAGGCAGGGACACCTCCCTCTAGACCAGGTTTTTCAAAGCCCCATCCAGCCTGGCCCTGAATGCTTCCAGGGAGGGGACATCCACAGCCTCACTGGGTAACATGTTCCAGTGTCTCACCACCCTCACAGTAAAGAATTTCTTCTTAATATCTAGTCTAAATCTACACTCCTCCAGTCTAAAGCCATTTCCCCTCATCCTCTTGCTACATGTCTTTATGAAAAGTCCCTCCCCAGCTTTCCTGTAGGCCCCTCCAGGTACTGGAAGGCTGCTATAAGGTCCCCCGAAGCCTTCTCTTCTCCAGGCTGAAGAGCCCCAGCTCACTCAGTCTGTCCTTGTAGGGGAGGTGCTCCAACCCTCTGATCATCTTCATGGCCCTCCTCTAGACCAGCTCCAACAACTCCACGTCCTTCTTGTGGTGGGGGCCCCAGAACTGGACGCAGTACTTCAGGTGAGGTCTCACAAGAGCAGAGCAGAGGGGCAGAATCATCTCCCTCAACCTGCTGGTCACGCTTCTCTTGATGCAACCCAGGATATAGTTGCCCTTCTGGGCTGCAAGCGCACATTGCCGACTCATGCTGAGTCTTTCATTAACTGACACCCCCAAATCCTTCTCCTCAGGGCTGCTCTCAAGCCATTCTCTAAATTCATTTATTGTTTTGTTTAAAATGTTGATTCATTCTTCCTTTCTAGAGGAGAGTATTTGACACAACGCAATTCACATTTCACACTTGGCAAAAAATTCCTCTCCAGCTTTTAGAAATTATCATATTTAACCATATTTTTTTGGTGTTGGAATATCAGTTACTCTTCAGTAAGTGCGTGCTTGTGTGCCAAGCATACAATTAGCAGAACTGATTAAAGATCAAAAGAGTGAGTAGTAGGTGTAGTATTGCTTGGATACCACTAATTGGGCCCATTATAGAATAAAATATTTAATTTGATAAATTGTTCTGTTATTATGAATATCACAGTCAATAATATGAATCTACTAGGAAAAAAACAAGAATTCAAAATCCATTAGCTTTTAAGGCAGTGTTGACATGAAAGCAGCATGTTTACAACAACTGAAACAATTTCAAAAGAGAATGAGAGACCATTTGCTAATTTTGATGACTGTACACCCCAGCTGCAGTCATCTCCCAGACAACATTTGCCTGTTTCTAAAAATAAATATTAATAATAGAAATTCATAATCAGTGCTTTCTTTTTATCCTTTCCTCGGTAGGGGTTGACATGTAAGCAAACCTTTAAAATTTCTACTAAATGTCCTTTTGTTACAATGTCAAACTGTCAGTGAAAAAGCAGTCTAAATACCATGTACACTGGAATAACCATGACTTCACCATTACAAACAGAATTATTTCTAAAGCAGGGCTTAAAGCAGATTGATGAAATGCAAAATGTAACGAATAATATAAAGAAGCATAATCAATTGTATTTGTGTGGTAAGAGGCAGGAGGTAACTTCTTCTGTAGTAAGATTTAAATTGTAACAACAAAAAAAAGTATTTATACACAGCGCAAAACTTACCTGAGGGAACTACTGCCACCTGAAAGAAGTGAGCCAAAATCTAGGTGGTTCCAGAAAAACACTAACATTTTACATCAGTAATCAGAACATTTAAAATTGCTCTGGAGACATACACTACTTCAACATGCTGCGTAGAAGTATAATCTACACACAAACTGGACTGACAGACTCCTTCATGGGTCAGATACTAAGTGCTTAATAAGGTGTTAAATGACACTGCTGGGGTGTTCTGAGTCTCCATGCAAAGCCTAATGCTTTATGTGTTGCAGGAGCTAATGGAAGTGCACAACAGCTCCTACTGTTGAAAATACACAATTTCATAGCTGTCAGCCCAGTGTTAATTTCAATTTCCAAAGATATGTATCGAATTGTCCATTGTAAGAGCAGGGATAGGACAGGAAGGCAGCTGGACCTACTAGTCAAACGTATGTTCTGAACACAGTTTTCTTTGCCAAGTCATTTTTAAGGTCTCCCTTCAATGTGAATTCTCTGGTCCTCATAACATGAACTCATACTGCAACGTTTTCTTACCATGGGGCACACTGAGCTGCCTGTTTCCATGAAAGAAAACTGTAGAAACTCAGTTATCTTTGAGTCTGCTGTTCTTTCATTGTGGTTGGTAGAAAGCTAGCAATAGCACAAGAGGGAATTATCGAGACTCTTGTATCCCTTAGAACAGAAACGAAATCAAGAGTGCAGGCAGGACCCATTTGCCAAGCTGAGAAGACGAATCCAAGAAGCCATGAGATATCTAAGTCCAGCAGGCAGGGAGGGCACAGTTATGATTAGAGGGTCCCTAAGGACTGCCAGGCTGCTCTGAGACAGGGAGCAGTTAAGTTTGGGCAAATTCAGGCAAGTGGCTAGGAGAGGGAGGAGGGCAACAGGAGGAAGGAAATAGGACAAATGCACCAGCAATCAAGGGGTGTACAGAACGACCAACAACAGGTGTCCTTTACTCATATATCACATGGGCAGGATAACCATGAGTCAGAGTTACAGACACTTACAGTATGTAGTTTCCTGGGCAGCAGATGGCTTGTCTGGCTGTAGCCTGGCAGCAGCTAATGAAGACGTTCAGTTACTGTTGGAGAAACACTCACATGCAGCATAAGCCTTTATTTCAAGAGACAGTATTTTTCAGTATCATTATTTTAAAATCAATCTCATGATTTCGGATGGCTGACTCACTTCCGAATGCCTGGGATTGATAGCTCCATGTTTCATACATGGGTGTAATTCTTAGCTTGCTTTTTTTTTTTTTTTTGCAAGTCCCGTGACAGATGGATGTGATCATGTTGACACTTGTTGATGCTGGTGTAAGACTCAGAAGACCCGGTCTTCACAACTCAAAGTTTGCACAGTCACCTCTTTTTACTTCCATTTCTTCCCCAGCTGCGTGAGGTAATGGAATTTCTCAAGACCCAGAGGTTCACGGACAGAGCATTTGCTTGTGTGCCAAGCTGGAAGCAGCCACAGAACTTGCCCGATCCCTGGCACCTGTTGGGGCACCTGCCTTCCCCCTGCTTGTCACCTCACCCCAAGGACCTCGTTCTCCAGTTCCTTCATTCCCACTGCTTCCCTGCGCTGGAAAGATACTTCTTTATTTAAATGCCCAAATGCTGTACTCCAAATTTATCATAAACATCCCTACAGGATCCCCAAGACTTAATATCTCACAAAATAGGGTCAAATTATTTTACACATTAAAGTCTTTGTTCCTGCTGACTCATGCTTGTTCTGACCCTAAGTTATTTGTCTCGGACTCATTAAGCTTATTTTTTAATTACTTTTTAATGTACACGGCACCTGAACCGTGCCTGTGCCCTGAGGGACGGACACTGTGGAAACGCTTCTGATGGGGGTATGCCGACAGCAAACTTACTCATCGAGGGCCGCCTTCTCTCGACCCAAACTTTTCCACGTGAAAGCGCTTTTGGAGGCGGTTGGAAAGAAGCGCTTGGGGAGGGGGCCGGCACGGCAGAGGAGAACTGACGGGAGCCGAGTTGGGCCGTGCCGTGCCGTGCCCTGGGAGCTCCCTCCCCCGGCTGCGGGGAGCCATGTGACGGCGTGACTTCTGCCTTCAAGCCTGCGGAGGAAAGCGGCGGCCAAGGCGCGCGGAAATTTTCCTCCGTTCTCTCTGAAGTCGCGACCCGGCGGGCAGGCACCGCCCCAGCCCCTCCCGTCGCCTCAGGTGCGGCCG
Organism: Numida meleagris; assembly: GCF_002078875.1. Classification (NCBI taxonomy): domain Eukaryota; kingdom Metazoa; phylum Chordata; class Aves; order Galliformes; family Numididae; genus Numida; species Numida meleagris. The sequence continues at coordinate 9,000,345 of NC_034414.1, read as the reverse complement.
CGAGACGAGCGGCGCCGGACGGAGCCCGACGTCGCGGCCGCCTTCGCGCCCCGCTCCCGACAGAGCCACGCTGGGCGGGAACTCCTCGCTGAGGTACGGACAAGGGCGCGCGCGCCGCCCCCCCCCGCGAGGGCGACCGTTACCGGCCCCTCGCGCCCGGCCCGGGGCGGCT